>NW_026294514.1:4002003-4209503 GCF_007827085.1 Peromyscus californicus insignis | reverse complement strand
CTACAGAGTGAGATCCAGGACAGACTCCAAAGCTACATAGAGAAACCCTGTCTTGAAAAAACCAAAAGAAAAAAAAAGAATCTAGGGTTTGAAGAGGGGAAAGAAAGAAGAGGCTATGAGGTCAGATGTTGTTTTGTGTCGCCCAGTTCTCAACTAAAGCCAGTCGGCGTGTGATGCTGGAGTGAGCTCAGACAGCTCAGTTCAGCCGTCTGCTGTGTACACTCCTAAAAATGTCACCAGAGCTACCTGAGCATGGGTGTCCTGATCTATACAAAATGGTCTATAAATCTTCCTTGAGGGGCTCTTACGAGGGATGTATTTTTCCTGTGTTATATATTAAAACAGTGATGATATTATTGTGGGTTCTTAAATAATTGTAGATCTGCTATCATCTTGTCTTAATTATTTCTGACTATGTTTAGAAGACAATAAGCTAAACACACTGAAAGACAATAAACATTCACATGAAGTATAATGTACTATGTATTTCATGTGGACACAGCACCCACATGAAAAATATTCATATAACATATTACAAAGGCAGATTTGCTGTTTGGCTTTTGGGGTTTGGGTTTTGCACTTGGTTTTGGTGGTCCCTGTGGTCCCTGTGTTATTAAAGCCTTTGCTGTCATGGTGTCCTAGGAAATGTTCCAGTCTCAGTTCCATCACTCTCTGAGGGTTCTTAACTTCAGGTTACAAGGAAGAACAAATGTATTACTTGATAATGCTGATCTGGACTATTTATCCATTTCCTCAGACACTGCCTAAGGAGAAAGAAATAGCTGGACACTCAGCTCCAGCAGCTAAACTAGATGGGACCTCAACCCACTGATTCTTTTTGTTGTCACTTAGGGTAGTTCTTAGAATTGTCCCAAAGAAGTCTCACTCTAAGCATATAAACTTGGCCAGAAGAAAAAAAAAATCCTTGTCATAAAATTCCTTCTCTTGGGTTTTCCTCTAAAGTTTCTAATAAACTCTAATTTTTGAAGAGGCAATTTATAGCAGAAAGAAATGGCAAGGCAGCCTAGGGAGTTGGACTGGAGCAAACTGGTCCCATAATATCAGGGCAACTCTACCTCTAGATGCCCAGGAAGCTGATGCATCATGGATCCCTGGCTCTTCCCAAGGCCTGGTATTGACCAAAGCAGTGTTTAAGCCATCTTAAGTTCCATGAAATCACTGTATTTTTTAAAGATCATCAAGCCAAAGCCTCTAAACCTATGAGTAGCCCACTTGCAGGAAGATGGGCTCTTGACTGAAGTTGGAAAAAGAGCTTTGGAGACGCAACAGAACGGCCCTCCACCGCCGCTCTCTTCATGGTGGGGAACTCCGCCAAGTCTGGTTCAAAGAAAGCGAAGCACTGAACATTGGCAGGTTTTGCTCCTAATAATAAACGGAACACCGTTTTTCCTTAGAAATCCAAGATTTTAGGCTTACGCTCAATAAGCCTCATTATAAGAAACCCCTAGATGCCACGGTTAAAATGTTACATATAAATGGCCATCCCAAGTTTCACCAATTCTTCAGTGTTTGTCTCTGTAAATGCATTATAGTTTGAAACATAAATAGTAAGAGTCCAGAAAAACAGTGCGTGTTTTTGTATTTCAGTTACCCAGTCCACAGAATGCAGCATACATGTCAAATTCTGCTACTCTTTCCAATTCAAATACAGGAAATCCTGAAGTCACCATCAAGGCTCTGCTTGAGAATATAGTGACATGAGAAGTAGATTTCTTTTACTGTCTTTAATTTTATGTCCAGTAAGAATGCTTGTAGGAGGTGATGATGATACCTATTCACATTTTGTGTTATGTCTGATCAGTTTTGGAACAAGAAACATGATTCTGATCTTCTTCATTCTGCCCATAGCTCTCACCACAGCTCAACTAGCAAGCTTTCACATCTAAGTGTAACTGTTGAGGCCAATTAAGAGAAAGTTATTTTCTTCTGGTCAAAAGAGTAGAATCTACCTCAGGCCTTGATTAGAGACCTAACATTCCAAGCTATCCAAACAGAATTTAACAGAGACATGAAGAGTTTGTACCATAACCACAGCCTTTCTTAGAAGAGAGAGTGTAATCCTTATGTTAAACTTCTTTTAAATGGAAAACAGAGAAATCAATGTCTATGCTGTCACACTAGAAGAAACAGGTGCACTCTCAAAGTATCATTTTTATATAATTTAGTATCTCCAAATGCTTTATGGTTGCTTGAATATCCAGTGTACATAAACTTTGGGTTCACCTATATTTACCATGCTTTATACATATATTTGTTGAAATATTAGATTTCTATGTTTCTGCTTGTCTTAATATACTTAAATCTTGTTTCTAAAGTATGTCTACTGCATCACTAGAAGTAGCTGAATATTCAGGTTTTCAATCAGCTGCTCTACTTGCTTGGATTGACTATAAATTTGTTGACATGTATTGATGACTTCTCATTTTCTTGCCCAGAGATCATTTCTTCTACTCATTTATTTTCAATTTCCCTACTTTCTTATTTGACAATATCACATGAGCAGCGAAACAGAGCCCTCTAAGCTCACAAGGACTGGTATAAACTAATTAGCAGACTTTATGATGGAGACTATTTCCCTCCTACATTACCTGCTTAGACAGGAAACAGGAAAAATCTAGCTCTTGACACACTGAAGCAATACCTTCTTTCAAAACACCTCCTGTTTAGCACTTAGACCTCAGCTCACAATCTTGAACATGGTTTGAATATAGAAACCATCAGTTTGAGGGTAAGGTACAATATAAAAATACCCTCAAGAATGGGTTTTGAGTTAAGAAAATTCTGTATCTTCTTTTATAGTTAGCAGAAAGAAAACCAGCTCTTTAATAAGATGAGAGCTGTTCTGACAGCAAAGGCTGTGTATAACTGGGTTGCAGGAAGTCAGAGAAGTTCCCCACACACAGGTGTGCAGAAGCACTGAAGTGTTACTAACAAACACTAAGTAGAAGTGTTGAATAGTTTGTTATGCGAAGAAGATCCAGAAATAAGAGTGGAAATCAGTGCTGGCTCATTTCATAAGCAGTGGGCCTGACAACCCCCACTGCTTAAAACTCCTCTCTGAAGAGCAAGAGCAATGGGTTAGCTACTCCAGTTGTTGCCATCTAGACCCAGCACAAAAATAAGCCTACTCTTCTCCGTGGATTCTGAATAACCAGGTCATTACACGGTGCATCTAAATTCCAGGGTTACCCTGATTCCATTTTGGTCAGATTTTACTCAATACTAGGTTGTTTGATTTTCTTGTGTGTCCTTACCATGGGTATAATTTGCTAGGAAAAAAAATTAGTCAAAATGTATACAATACTTAAAAGAGCAAGAGAAGCCAAAACAATCCTGTATCCTCACAATCTTTTCTATAGAGGTAGTTCACTAACTTCAATGACAATTTTCAGTGTAGAAACATCTTAATGCAGAAGATCCCCAACTACCCCATAGCTAATATACACAGACATAAAAAAACAGATGAAGTGCTGAAGTGTCGTCTACAATCTCTCTACCATCGCTACAGTCTATACCTTATGCATTTAGGGATAAAACTTGACATATTACCCATTGGAGCAATATACATAAATATCCCTACAAAAGAAAGCACTAAATATTTTAACAGTTTGCTTCAAACTTTAATGATTTGCAGATGGCCTCTAGATCTTAAAATGTATAGAAAGATATTTTACAGCTCTGCCTAAATATAAATAATACATCCATCTAATTCACGAATGGCAAAGGCTCATCCTTCTCCTGATGAATATGCTCATCGTCCATGGCTGCCAGTGAAAATTATAAGGATACACTATAATAAAACATGGTGCCCCTGTGTAGAGATAATGGGAAGTAATCCATTCCATAAAAACAGTAATTAACTTGCAGTCTTTCCTTACTGCTGACCAGTTACTATGGTGCTGAAGAATACTTACAGATTGAAAAATGCCTTTAGATTGAGGTTGATAAAGTTATATTTCTCATTTATCTAGGTAGAAATTTTCAAAAATGCCATGTTTCAGAAGAGACATTGAAGACAAAACTGTGTGTGTGTGAGTGTGTGTGCCTGTGTGTGTGTGTGAGTGTATGCCAGAAAAGAATATCATGTGCCCTTGTCTATCACTGTCTGCCTTAATCCTTTGAGTCAGAGTCTCTCACTGAACATGGACCAAAAGGGGGGGTCACCATGAGCCCTAGCAATCCTCTGTCGCCAGCCACTCCCACAGCAATGGGGTTGCAGGTAACATGAATCTCTAAAATGGTCTTATAATGAAATACCCGGAACCAGATATTGGGGTGAAAACTGAAAGATCAGAGAGACAAAGGAACAAGTCATAGCCACCACCTCTTACCTCACCAACTCCTCAGCCTAAAAAAGCCTCAGCCGATAGGCCTCTAACCAAAAGGGACACTTCTGCGCTTCTGCCGAAAAGACTTTAGTTCCTGTCTCCTCACACCGTATATACCTTTCTCTGCCCAGCCGTCACTTCCTGGGATTAAAGGCGTGTGTGCTTCCCAGTACTGAGATTAAAGATGTGTGCCCACCACTGCCTGGCTCTGTTTTCTCTCCTAGACTGAGTCAATCTCATGTAGTCCAAGGTGGCTTTGAACTCACAGAAATCCAGATGGATCTCTGCCTTCGGAGTGCTAGGATTAAAGGTGTGTGCCACCACTGCCTGGCCTCTGTGTTCAATTTAGTGGCTTGTTCTGTTCTCTGAACTTCAGGCATATTTTATTAGGGTACGCAATAGATCACCACAGTTGCAGGCATGCATGTGGCCACACCTAGCCGTTTACACTGATGATGTAAGCCAAACCCAGGTACTCACGCTTGCACAGCAAGCTCTCTTACCCCCTGAGCCATTTCTCCAGCCCAGACCTTCTATCATTAAAAAATAAACACAGAAGGAATTGAGCAACCACTTGCTTGGAGATGGTGTTACAAATGTGTCGTCAGCATAGTCAAGCAAACAGAAGCCCGAAAGCACCTACATGTTTTCATAAAAGCACTAGAGAAAAAACTGCTAATGACAATGGAAGTGTTTCAGTTTACAATATAAGGTGTTTCACTTTCCTTAAGTTTAAATTTCACAAATCATTCTCTCTTTCTTTTTAACTTCTTATTGATTCTTTGTGAATTTCACACCATGCGTCCCAATCCCATTCATCTCCCCGTCCCCTCATCTCTGACTTCTGTCCATGCAACCTCCCCTACCCAAAGAACAAAATTTAAAAGTAAAACCAAAAAAAAAAAAAAAAAAAAAAAAACCAAACAAACAAATCTCAGTGTGGAAGCTGTAGTGTGGCCCAGTGAGTCACACAGTGTACCCTTTAGTCCACACACCTTTACCTGTAAATCTTCATTGCAAAGAGTCATCGGTCTGGTTCAAGGTCTCTGGCTTCTGCTACACTATCAATACTGGGCTCTCACTGGGGTTCCTCTTGGATATCCTGTTGCTGCCTTGTGTCATGGAGATCCTGGAACTTTAGATCTACAGGTCCAGTCCCTTCACACACTCAAGCAGTTCATAGATGAGGTGGAAGTTGGGAGTGGGCTAACTCATAGCCCTGGTTCTGGGCCTGGGTGGTAGCTGGAATGGTCACCCTGCCAGCTTTCCCTCACCACTTGGGCAAGCTCTCCAGAACTGCCCCAGCTAGCTCACCCAATGTAGTGGACCACAAGGAGTGGAACCAGTTCTCCTACTCACATAGCCCTGGGTCCTGCTCACCTGCACTCACGCCACCAGGGCCAGCTCTACTGTTTTGTCCAGGCAAGGTACAGGGCTATATGGATTGGAATAAACTTACTATGTGGCTATCTATATAAGGGATTTTAAAATAATCTTTAGTCTTTCAATTGCATTATTGTGGCAATAAAAATGTATGGATGTTAGTACAACAAAACAACCCTCATACTCTCAGTATATTATAAAAGTGCCTGACAGAATGCATTTGTTGAAATTTGCATTTGGTTTGGAAAAATGTTTAACAATTGAACACGGCCATATTTTAACTTTTAAGCCCTCATGTGGAGAGAGTATCGAGGTATTTCAGCAATTTGTTCTCAGCGATGTTATGCTTTGAAATTCAAAAAATAGAGGATTTCTTCTCAGATTATTTTATGATCAATGTCCAGGCTCTATGCAAGTAAAATTAAAGCTTCTGAGAACTCATGTCCACATCGGTGGCTGTTAAAGATGTAGGAAATTGCGTAAAAGCATAAAAAGCTCTGGGTAATTTTGCAGTTTCATCTCTAAACATAATTGTAAAGATGTCTTTCAGTTCTCTCTCTGTCTTTCTTCAGAAGCATGGCCTTTTAGTTCTTGCCCTTTTAAATTCCTTTGCCTACTGTAGCTTTTCTGGTTAATGTACTGGTTGATCTTACCCAGCACAGAAGGTATTTACAGGGGTGCTTGCTTTTATCTATATTCACAGAGAATGCTAACAAATTAGAAGAAAGTGCCAGAGAACACCACATACCTTGCCCGGAACATTACAATGGCTTCTGCATGCACGGGAAGTGCGAACACTCCATCAACATGCAGGAGCCATCTTGCAGGTAACATTTTCTTTCTTAAACCTTTAAAAAGCATAAAGTAAAAGTGTAGAAACTAGCTTTTAAGTGTTAGTGGAAGATTGGTTTACATTCTGCTTAAATGAGGAAGCAGCATCAAAGTTTCTCTACCTCTCCTACACACACACACACACACACACACACACACACACACACACACACACTAACCAGAAGGTACGTGTACCTTATACACTCAGTGTACTGCACACCACTCTGTTCTTGCAGTATAATTTTAAGGGCATGGGCCACTTTTTGCTCACCATCCTTTCCTCTGGGTGCAGAGTTGTGCTTGGCCCTTCTCCCTTAGGATTTTGGGGAGGTTATTTCCAAAACCTTCCAGATCCCCTATGAACTGTATGGTTTTGCTGGGCACTGACTCTCTTCTCTGTAGAGCCTGGTGTCATGAGATGATTGGCTGCCATACCTCCAGTTCAAACTCAGAAGAGACACAAAGAAATTGCTTGTCTGAGTTGAGTTTATAAATATAGTTTATAAATATCTACTCATGTCTAGAACATACAGAGATTATTTCTGAGATGGCAAATCAAAATGAAAACGTATCTATATTTAAATTAATATACAACTGGCATATGATGAAATTGATTATGATATATATATATATAGAGAGAGAGAGAGAGAAACAGCATTGTCTGTGTCTCTGTCTCTCTCTACCTATCCCTTTCTCTCTGCCTGTCTTTTATCCACAACTGTCTTCCATGCCTGTTTCCTTTCACAGAATACACTGGAGCTTTCCTGTTCTTCAACAGGCAGAGTGAACATGACAGAGAGACCTCTGCTGCCTCTCCCTCCACAGCAGTCATTAAATTAAACCCTCCAGATATCCACGGAAAAGTCCGCAGGATGTAGTTACAAGAAATTCAAAGTCAAGTACTAGAGGCTCTCCACAAACAATGACATATTGATCTAATTTAGTGTATTTTCATACCAAATGCTTATTTCGATATGGAAAATTGTCTATGTGAACTTTTGGTTGGGAGATTGATTGAGTGAGAAGCATAATTCATTCTAAGAGGATGCTCACACTAGCTTGGTTTGTATACCTGTATTGCCTACACCAAAATTTTTCTCTTCAAAACTTTTGAAGAGAATATCAAAAAAATTTCTCTGTTCAAAACTAATGACTTTATGGCCATCAAATTTAAGAAATTACTCCTGCTATATCTCTGACTCAATAATTTTTCAGCATTTCTCTAACAATGGCATAGAAAATGTCTAAAAGAGACAGCCTTATTTTTTTTTTGGCACAGTTTCATTAAGCAATATGTAAACATGTTAACTGAGGTTAAAGAAACCAATTAAAATAAAAGAGTTGTGGGCCACAACTGACCAGATACTGTTCTTCCTTCCAGATGTGATGCTGGCTACACTGGTCAACACTGTGAGAAAAAAGACTACAGTGTTCTCTATGTCGTTCCTGGCCCGGTCCGGTTTCAGTACGTCTTGATTGCAGCTGTGATTGGAACAATTCAGATTGCTGTCATATGTGTGGTGGTCCTCTGCATCACAAGGTCAGTAACTGTACTTGGGCATCATCCAAGCTAAGGGCAGCTTTTGTCCTCCCTGGGACTCTGAGTCTCTTGGTGGGCTGACTGTAGTCACTCGTTCTCCATGAGTTCCTCATCGTAAGAACATTTCACTAGCAAAGTACAAAGGCATGGGTTTTCCTACAGAACAGGCACAACTTACTTTACTCATTTTTATATTATGATGAGGATTGTTTATGTCCTAAGATTATTTTCCTCTCTAACATGTAATGTCAGCCTCTGTTTAAACACTCTTTTCTCTTTTATCTGTAAAAGGCCACTTTTCATTCAGACTATGAACCAGTATATCTTTACCTACTGAAATCACTAAACCAAATGTGGTAATAGATATTATATAAGGTCTAGAAATGCTTAAATTCTAGCTCTCAATAATAGCATTCATATTTCCAAGTAGAACCTTTGGACACCATCAGTGTTAACACACTCGGTGTCAACAATAAATGCTTCTTCACTTTAAGATGGTAAGTGCTAATCGCAATATTTTAAATGTAATGAGAAAGATTGTGTTATGAAAACCTTTGGTACATTTCTGAAACAGCAGCAAATACCACACCTTAATAGTAAATTCCAAGCCCAGGAAAAAGGTAATTTTTATTTGAACAGGGATGAGATAGAAAGGGAAGAGAGATTTCATCCAGTTTCAACAGGAAATTGAACCATGACTCCTGAGTGATGCCTGAGGTTCAGTTTGAGATGAGGAGCAAAGACAGGGATTTGTTGGACCTCTTGAGTGTGCAAATGTGTGGTAGGTAAGAACTAGACTCTAAACCTAATGCATCATTCATGTGACAGCCAAAAAGCCAATGTAGATCCTTAAAAAGAACTGAATTCACAATCTTTTTTAAAATGTCCGAAGAACCTCTTTAAAGTTTTTATCAGATCCATAAGACATTAAGACTTTCAGTCATTTATACAGTTCTATAGTGAATCAGAGAATTTCCCTAAAAATTATTTCTAAAAATGGGAAAATAAGAAGCATCATGAAATTAAAACATAAAAACTATAATGTATCTTGGCATCGGTATTACATGATCTTCTTCAAAGATAAGTGTGGGATCTGCTCTTTAAAAAGACAAAATATAGCTCATAAATCCTCACCTGGCCTTCAGGCATAAGGGAAGGTCATCATTGGAGCTTGGTGCTGCCCTAAGCCAAGTAGAGTCTACCATCTTGACTTTCATGTTTAGATGCCAAGTGAGCCAATGAATTACATGAAAATAAATGCAGAGGACAGAAAGACAACTTGAAAACCAAAAATAGTGAGCACGAAAAGAAATGATAGAGAAGAATCTAAAACACAGAAAACTGTATCATACATCAGGGTACATAGAAAAATAAAACTCATATTCATATTCAAGCAATAACAACTTGATTGCTATTTCATATAGTGAAGAAAGCCAAAATTTCAATACTTCAGACATGTCTTCAAATAAGCCATTAATCACATTTTTTCATTCCTATACATAACTAGCATATGGAGACCTTTACCAGGAATTGTGTGTTTACAAGTTATAATTGTGTCAGATGTTTATATAGTCACTTGTTTGAGAGCACAAGTGTACATGTATACACACTTCACAACATTATAAAAAATGAATAGTTATCCTCACTTTCCTGGCTGAGATGCTGAAATATGAGTTATCAAATACTGAGTTACACAGCTGAGTGATGAAGTCAAAATGGTGTCTGTCTACTGCTTCGGCTTTGCACTCAACGCTACTCCTCTGCCTCAGCTGCTCGTGATATTGTGTACACTTCTGTCATAGACTGCCTCTGCTAAGCTCCCAGTTTGAGTAAGCTATGTCTGCTACATTTTCAAGGTATTTCTTCATGCGAGAACTAAGCAAAACACTTCTCTATCTGCTTTAGGGGAAGAGAAATAGCACATCAGCCCTGTTTGCATTGTTATAATGTATTATATAAATCTTCCCCCTTGTACAGCCAAACCTTGGAAACACTTTGCAGAAAAAGTGTCACTCCATATGTCACACCAGCATCCAGGGTAGATTCATTCCATTCTTCCAAAAAGAATGTGCTGACAAAACAGACTCTGTAGCTAGGCCCACCTCTGACCCCAAGAAAGCCAGTTTTCCCGGTGACCTGGCCAGCCTTGTTTGTCAGGACACATTCCAAAATACCCAGATGCGAGACAGTCTACAGAATTATTCCTAGCATAGATCTTCTCATTGTCTTCAATTTTCTCTTAATGTTGGTATCATCTGGTCTGTTCTCTGTTCTGACGTCCTATCCTTTCTCTCCTGTCCTACCCATTTCCCCTGATTTTGTTTCTCCTTTTTTCTGTCTATTCAAGAACCTGCCTCTCATAAAAATATGAATATCTAGAGACCTGTTCCAAAATGAAAAGAGTTGTCCCACTGAGAAGGTGGATTATCAGCTTTTTACTTCCATCTCCCACTTAATGAAAATGTGACTTCCCAGATCCATGTTTCTTTTTGATGGTTATATGGCCCCAGCAACTACACAAAAATGTGCTCACACCTACTACGTAGGTGTGTGCATGTGTACGGATGTTTATATACATATTTTCCACTGTACCACTCTTAGTTTTAATAGAATTTTATGTTAGCTTTATATTGCCCTTGCTTGCATGATCAAAGAAATCTGTTATTATAATAAAAATACTACATCAGCGATTTTCAGATGTTACTGAATATTAGCCTTTTATAGAAGCAACATAATTGGTGCCAATTTTTGTCTCTAGCTTTATGACATTAATGCAAGACAATGATATTAGGCTAAACCAAAGCAATATTCCTTTGCATTTACTTATCGGGTGTTATCAGCTGGTTCGTTCCGCTGTGATGGGATCTTAACTTGTAGCACTGAATGTCA
Source organism: Peromyscus californicus insignis (assembly GCF_007827085.1). Lineage (NCBI taxonomy): Eukaryota > Metazoa > Chordata > Mammalia > Rodentia > Cricetidae > Peromyscus > Peromyscus californicus. The sequence continues at coordinate 4,198,511 of NW_026294514.1, read as the reverse complement.
ATATAACACTCATCGTTAAGACGTTTAGATATAAAGTTGTTGAAGACCTTTAAAGAGAGCTGTGATAAGCTTGGGACTCGCCTGTTCCCATTGTGCTGAGTCAGTCCATTACGCAACATAATGAACAGACTTAAGGAATGAACGGAGAAGGGCAAGGTAGAAGTATTTCTCTTCAGCTTCTACTTCTGTTCTTCAGTTCTCAACAGAAGCCTAAAGACAACTGCAAGGAGAAGCAAAAATAATAATAATAATAATAATAATAAACTTTTTCAAGTATTCCCAGTTTCTACTAGTAATCAGGGTTTTTTTTTTTTTCTCTGAAATACTTTAATCATTTGCTTCTTCAGCTTCTCGCTTTGACTATAGGACCGAACTTTAGGTAATCGCATTAGACTAAGATCTGTAAACTTTCCAACCTTCTAGGAAATGCCCCAGAAGCAACAGAATTCACAGACAGAAGCAAAATACAGGGCACTACAGTTCAGACAACACAACAAGAGCATCCACAAGGTTAATCTAGAGGGAGCATGTTTCCCAGTGGCCGGACAACCGACAGCTTGGACTACACAATACAGTATTAGAGACAAAAGAATAAGACGAGATCTACACATGTTGCCTTGCGTTTGTGGTAATCTACACCAATGAAAACATGTACTACAGCTATATTTGATTATGTATGGATATATTTGAAATAGTATACATTGTCTTGATGTTTTTTCTGTAATGTAAATAAACTATTTATATCACACAATATAGTTTTTCTTTCCCATGTATTTGTTATATATAATAAATACTCAGTGATGAGAAAAAAAAAAAAACGGCATTCTTAAATTTGCAGTAATTCTTAGCTGGAAACACTGTCCAACTAGCCCGGGCTCTGCAGACAGCAGCATTTCATCCTTCTGTGCATCTTCAGACAACACAGTAGTTTGCACAGGACTCTGTAGCTAGGTTTTGAGTGATTTCAAGATCAAGGGAAATGATGGTTATTGGAAAGAGAAAAAATTATTTACTTTATTGAGGAAGCATAAACTATGTCAGACACTTGAATCATCTCTGCTTCATCTACTTTCTTCCCTGCCTTCCACCTCCATTCTCAGAACAGAAAGATCTCTGGCACATAAATTAAATAAGAGAAGAAGGGGGGGAAAGTGTTTTATGACTCAAAATAGAATGCAAAGAAGATACTTGTCTTTATTCGGAAGCGGCATAACTCAGTCAAACACATCTACCCTCAGGTTCTAAGTAAGGTATACATTAGGTATATAAACAGTGGGCAAATTTGTTCTGTTTCTGTGAGCAAAAGTAACAGCTAGGAGAAAACTGTAACTGCATCAGTAAGTGTGAAACTAAACCTCAGCTGCTTTAATCCCAGCACTTGAGAGGCAGATGCAAGCGGATCTCTGTGAGTTCAAGGCCAGTCAGGTCTACAGAGCTAGTTCTAGGACAGCTGAGGTTACACACACACACACACACACACACACACACACACACACACACACACACACACACACACACAAAACTGTCTCAAAAAAGAAAAAAGACTTTTGCTGTGTTTATATCTTATAGGAAAAGAAGTTAGACTCTCACAAACAAATGCTCTCATTAGCACCTTTATGGCCCAAAGAACACTTGTTATTTGAAATTGAAAACAAAAAGACAATGTTTCATGACAATGGAGAAATATGTTTTGAGCATATTTGTATGAGAAAGAAAAATCCCTGAGAATCTAATGGAGATGTTGTCAACCCCTGTCAGATATGAGCAAACAGGTATGAATGATCACTTTATTTGGGGAAGGTAAATTGTAAAAATTCTCAAAGAGTAAGATGAAATACCAAACTAAGTAATTTCCTTACTATCGTTTACCTTTGAGTAGTTCCTGTAGCACATACAGATGCTTCAAATAAAGCTTTCTCTGTCTTCCTCAAATGACTTCTTCATGGTCTAAAAGAAATGACACCCCCTCCTTTGTTAGAAAACAAAAAAGACACATCAACTCAAAATGTTCTGGATATAAAATATCCTATAAAAAATAAGGGTTTAAAGTGAAATTTAAGGCCTTTGTTAATATATAATGACATTGACAATCTATGTAAGACTTAGGACATTGACAAATGTGATTTTCTAGATTATCCTAAATTGGAAAAGTGTGACTTTACTGACATAGCCATCACTTACATGTTCCTATGAATAGTTCTCTGGATACCCATATACAACAAATCCTTGCTAAACTGCCTGGAAAGTTCATCTGTTTAACATGCACAGAGATGTAAGTAGCCCTGGTTTTCTTTGTATGTTAGTAGCTGTGGCAAATAAACCCTTCTCCCCAAAGAAGAGAAAAAGAATGTACTAACCATGGTGATGTACATGTTCAAAGAAACAATACCACTGACCTTTGGTTCCAGAAATTACGAAATGACTGACTTTGTTATCAGTTTATGCATCACTATTTGTAAATTTTTATCAGCGATCATAAACCTAAGCACTGGGAGAGTCCTCTGTACCTTTCTGCCCACGTCCATGCTCACCTACACCATGAAAGAACGACTTAAAACTTGTATAACAAATCCCAAATGAGTGTTTGCTGTGTGCTAGCTGCTGTTTCAGTTCCTAGAGAGAGAGAAATAAAACATGGTGTCCAATCCACAGGAGCTCACAGTCCAGGACCAGCGGAATCATCTGACTTCTCCGAACACATCTCTCATTATCTGCAGTTTCATTATTGTACCATTCTAGTTATCTAGATGATCCTTCCTCATACTGAGTTAAAACGCACCCATCTGCAGTTTCTCAGAACCTTGACTCCTCTCAAGGGCAAAGGAACGATGGTGTGTATTTAAAATATAAAGACAGAAGCATGTTTTCTTATTCACTCCAGAATTCTACAATTATTTTCTTCTTCAAGCAATCATTCATAATTTCCTCTTCTGCTCGTCATGTGACACAATCCCACATTCTGCAGGCGTCCACATCATTCACTCCTGACTTAACCTAGACTCGACTTTGTCAACAGACCTGTAGAAGCATGGAGTTTACACAGCACAGTCTGATAAAGCAATGTGATCTGATGAGTCCAATAGACAGAACAACTTGCCAAAAGCAAATGTAAGAACCATACTCCCTGCCTTGGTAAATTCTTCCTGTGCCCACAGTCCTCCTGTGGAGCCCTGAGCAAATCATTTCACATCTTAGAACTGAATTTTGCCATATATAGGTCACCTGATCACCTGACGTCTAAGCTTCTGCATGCTCAGAAAAGGCACTATATTTTTATTATTGCCATCAAAGACACATTAATTGTTACAGATGTTTATTGTAAGCATAAATTCAAATTGCTTTTAAATAAATATCTAAAAATCCACTTCAGTATACATTTACAACACATTATATATTTACTGAGAGTCTCCAATTACAAGCCCTGTGCTAGTCTGTGAGGTGGCGATGAAAAGTATCTGAAGAAAACCCTCCCTGAAAGACACTCACTAGCTACCCATCCTGCTTCCTTGAATTGCAGTTCTCCCAGACCCAGGGGGGAGTTTGAGAGGTAAATGAAGGATAACACAGAAGTAACAAAGGCAGTGCTTGGGAATCTGGACCCTCCAGGATGGTCCTCTTCACAACGGCATACAGAGAATGGCTTCACTCTCCACACATGTTCTGGTGTCTTGTTTCTGCAGTTTTGTGCCCTCCACGCCATCCCCATACCCTTGTCTTCACAATGCTCAGGGAAAGTAACAGATTCTCCTAGAAGCCCCCGTAACACCTGCCAGTCTCCTGATTCTGTTGGGGGATTTTTCTGTATTGGGCCACATTTCTTCATTCAAGTCATTCTTTCTCTTAGCCTAAAAGCAGTGTGACTCTAAAGAGACCAAGGCTTGCTAATGTTTTCCACTTATTCTACAAGCATTTACTAGGTGTCTATACTACGCCTGACAATATTCTTGGCCTGTGGTGTTGCATGGGGTAGGAGTGGGTCTCTGCTTTCAGAGGAGGTAAAGGTGAGTGATAGGCACGGATTTATCAAGCCACAAAATTTAAAAAAAAAAAACTTTAAGTTCTGCTCAAAGAACTAATAAATAGAGTGAAATATTTCAGGGTGCCATCATTAGTAGGGGTGTGGCTTCAAAGTGAGTATAATACTGAAAATTTGGCCTCTGAAATAAGGCAGATGTGGGTCCCAACTTAAGGCCTACTTTATTACCTACTTAACCTTGGGCAATTTGCCCGAGTTTCTTATGCCTCCTATTTAAAATAGAGAAAGCAGCATCTTCCCGATCACACTGTGACTACTATAAGAAATAAAAGAGCAATCAATGTTTGAGCTTGGAACACTGGCATGCACAAAGTAAAATGGAAATATATGGAAATACTTTGTAGGGCTATAATAAATATTTATGGTAACAGTAAATAGTTATCATAAAGCATACTTTATCAGCAGAGCAGTGCATGATGGGAATCATACAGTCAGAGTCAGACAGAATCCAACAATCACAGTCACTCAAAGGAGTGCTTCTTGTGTCTTTGGAAACAAGAAAGCTGTTTTTTTGTTCTGGGGAATGAAGGCAATATAGAGATCAAAGATCAAAAGGGATCCAACTCATCTAATCCCCCCAAATTCATCCATCAGTATCATGTCTGAAAAAGGGGAACGTCATTCTTTTCCTTTAAAATCCTGATAGCACGCAGCATTGGGCCTGTTGTGCTCTCTAATCGAGATGAGTCAGTGTCCTCGAGGAGAAGCCAGTGCGGGAAACTGGACTATGACAAAGCTTATCTCAAAGTCACATTAGACTCCACTAATGTTTGTCCTCGAATGCTGTTTGCCAAGTCAGGCCGCACCTGGATAGACTGCTCTTCCTCAATTACAGGAGACATTTCACTTCCATAATTAATCATCTGGATATCAATAATGAAAGCTTCTTCATTGAATTAATTGATATCTCTATATGAGCATCCACAGGAAGCACACATAAAAGATAGAGGAAGGATGAAGGGTTATATGAAGTAATGGGATTAGTTTTATAACCAGCACATAAATCTGTGACTGTACATGGCCCTTTGAAGTCAGCATCAGAACATATAAGATGTGCTGCCCATCCAGCCTCACCACGGTTGGAAATCTGCTTTACTGGTTCAGCTATTCTAAGGATACAACCTTGGTTGAGCTCCACAAACGGTAAAAGGGCTAACTTGAGTATCTGTATACTTTTAGTCTTTCAGTTAGTTGTCATTACTAACCTTCCATGAGGTAAGAAGTGAAAGAAATAGCATTTGCCTTGACTTTCCCAATCCAGGAAGGACAAAAACTTAAATGAGCTAACAGAGCAAAATCAGGTACTGTGGCAGGAGTAGGCCAGGCCCTGTGCTGGGCAGACACTCCCGCCTTCCTGATCCAGTAAAGGCATTCACTCCACACAAGGCTTGGGCACAGTAACTACCCTGAGAATGCAGCCCTCTGGACCCCCACAATCAAACCCATTCTTTGGGGTGTATTTTGAGATGACTCCATGCCCTTCCTCCCCATGCATGTCTCCTCTTGCTGGACTTCCTCTCATTCTCAGAATGCTACCCACCTGTCTTTTCTTCACTGCAGGGAGCATCCATCCTTTGTTACAGCCCTTCGGGGCACAGTCCAGCTTAGTTCTTCTCCATGGGCCTAGACCTTGAGAATAGGAGTCTTTTATATGAATCCAGCTTTTCATGAACATAAAGAACAGAGCAATGTCCCAGATTGTCATCACTGTACATCAGATAATTAATAAATATACTAAGAAATTCTGTCCAATTGATATTGAAGATTAGACTATGTAGCTAAACCCAAACAAAAAAATAATCATACAAAGACCAAGAGAAAACATTATTGTATTTGTGGGTATCATTTCTGATCATTTCTATGGATATATATTCAAACATGAACACAATAGAAAATTTAATAACAGGTTTGAAGACCTGATTTCAGTTCCTAGAAAACACATAAAAAAGAGCCAGGTATGGTGGCATGTACTTATAATTCCAGTGCTTCGGATATAAGGACAAGCAGAGCCCTAGGATATGCTAGTCACCCAGCCCATCCTACTTGCTGAAAATAATAGATAGATAAGACATAGATAGATAGATAGATAGATAGATAGATAGATAGATAGATAGATAGATAGATAAACAGATAGAGTGAGTAAGTGAGTGAGTAGTACCAGAGGTACAGTACCATGACACCCAAGGATGACCTCACACACAGGCATGCATGTGCATGCACTCAAACAAGAACACATGCACATACATTAACATATACACACACAAAATATATTACCTAAGTAAAGGAATATACAAAGAGCTGCCAGTCGTTGCTGGCACTGAAGTTGCCTAATAGAAAGAGACGTTGGTTGAATTTCCCTGAACAGACTGGTCCAATAAAGACACTTTATTCTACTATCACACTTTGCCACATGCTATTCTACAACACTTCGGCCAACAGGGAGCACACTTCCCTCCTCACAGAGTAAAGCACGATCTCCGGAACCACTCCACTTGTTCACATCCACACCCTCCAGACCAAAGGCATGTCATGAAAGAACCTCTAAGGAAAAAATGACAACATGAAGGGCCGATAAGATCTGAGTGGAAAGTGAAAGGTTCCGGGAGGGCGAGAGAGGGAGATGGACATGTCAAACAGCTGGCGGGCAGGAAGGGAACAGTTCGAAAAGGAGAATGAGTCGGTTTATTCAAATACTCTTAGAAGAAAGGAACCAGAAGCACACGAGCAGGGTTTCTGGAGTGTGGAATGGTGGCCAGAACACAAGGAGCACAAAGTGGGTATCCAGAGGCCTTCCCCCCTCCCGAAGTCTGGGATGGCTAACCCCTGCACCTCGAGCTTACAGGCAGAATAACTGGCCTGGCAAGCTGGGCAAGGATGAGGCCACAGTACAACTCCCCAAACTGAGTTTCCAGGCCTCTGGGTGAGGACAGACTGTGGTTAAAGTAAACATTCGGTCCTCTGCGTATTTTCTTCCTCACAAATCTTGACCTTGAGATATGTAGATTAGATGCTTTATATTCTGCAGGGTAACCTTGTCCCAAAGCCCAAGATCAGCTGCATGGATAGAGAATGGAGGAACAGCGAATGCCCTGCACCTGAGGCCAGCCCCCCTCTTGGGGCTGTGCAGGAGTGGTAGCAATCACAAACAGACTTCTGGATGGTCTCTAATCTGCCTGAACTTGGAAAACAAAATCCTGGGATCATAAAGCAATCCTGAGTCGCATTAGAAAAGACAAGCTAAAAAAGGAAACCGACTAGTCCTTGCTTCCAGAAGACAAATCCATCTGCAGTCTGCCTGGGGATATATGGGTTAGGACTGCCAAGCAGAGCAAGCCATTGGAAAATACTGTTTGGGTTTGAAAAGATGAATAGAAAGAGAAAAATGACTGTTCTGTAAGTGGAGGTTAAGAGAGAAGTGGAAAGGGAAGCCCCGGTGCTGTACCTCCAGCCTTTCTGGAGGCAGGTGGCCCAATCCTTCACAGGGCCATGCCATGCAGAGCTGGATGATTTGTAATTAAGCTCCCAGACCAAAGAGTGAGTCTTGTAAACAGCTAGCGATGGTGCTGACTTCCCTCCAGAGGGCTGAGACTCTGCTGCACCAGCATCCGCATAATAACATTATATTTCACTTTTAAATAAGATGTACATGACTGTGCACTTGCGCCCAATTACAGTAATGCATGATTTACATAAAATTAACTCTCCTGCTTAATTACAGTCATACAGGGATTGGGGGAAAGGCTTTCACTTGGTGAACAGTGCATGCTTTGGCATTTAGCCTCCCCATGACATACAGTGGGTCGGATCATAACTGAAAGGAATTCTTGAGGCGCTGGATCTCCACAGAACTGTTCATTCCTTCTTTCAGCACTCCGTGGAAACTGAGTCATCCTGTCTGGAACGCGGCGGTTCCCGTTCTGAAATGTGAGCATATGAACTGGGTTGCTTTGTAGCAAGGGTGGATCTAGAGTTCAGAAGTTTTCTGTTCAGGGTGGAGTTGAGGCCTCTGGGTAAAGAATCCAGCAGAGACAAAGAAGGAGCCTCTAGCTCACTAGGGCAGCGAGGAGGAAGCGCTTTCCTTAAAGGGCATCTGGCGCCGCTTTGACACCAGCGTGAATATACACAGGCGGTTCTCTCATCTCACTTCTGTCGTTTTTCTACTTTTTTTTTTCCTTTGCCGTGAACATGAATACAATTTTTGTCTGAGAAAGTCTTCAGATTCCACATTCAGGAAGAACTAAAAGTGAAGTTTTCCACAGCCCTTGCCAAAAGGAAGTTTTTTATTTATTTATTTGTTTTCTTTTCTGCTTTGTTGTGTGTTTTTTTTTTCTCTCCCTTCCACCTCTGCCAAACCCACTGGCAGGAGTGGAATTGAAGAAATTCATTGAGCTGGCAGAACAAGAAAATGATTGGAGGGAACAGAGATCGAAGCGCCATCCTTAACAGTTCAGTGAGGATGAGTAAATGCTTCTCAGAAAACTGCACAAAAACACTTCAAGGAGATCAAACGCTCACTGTGCTGGCTGACCACAAAAGATGGCGGTCTCATGTTGCCACATCCTCAAGCCTGTTTTCACCCAGTACACAGAAGAGCTGGCTAACTAAAGAAAAGCCTTTGAAGGGGAAAGAGAAAGACAAGATATCCGGTGAGCTCCTAGGGAAAGTGTGGAAGAGAGAGATCTACTCTGAGCAGATGGCACTTGGAAAAACAACTTCAGGTCAAAATCTGAAAAAGGGATCTTATTGTCCGTGCATTGAAAACAGATCCCATTTCTAAGCGAGGTGCTTCCCTTTTGAAGTTCTGCTCCTAGACCCTGTTCCTACAGCCTGCCAGGTGCTGCTGTGGAAGGACCATTAACTAAGATTTGCATGTAGGAAACAAAATCGTTTTCCTTCATAATTCTTGCCACTTATTCTGCAACAGAACATCGTGTGAAGAGATGTGTTCAGATCTGAGTTCCCACCATCATCTGTGAGGAAGATTTCCCAAGATTTCTTTAGAAGGTCTAGAGATAGCATGGAGCCCCTGGGAGTTTAGGAGAAAAATCCTTCAGCCGTCTGTGTTTTACTTCCTTCTTTTCAGCATGGCAAATGTCTCTGTCAGAGTTCCAGCGACATGACAGAGATCCAATGTTTGATTCCGGTGTGCCTGTTTTTGCTTCCTTCAAATCAAGGCGTCTCTGTTCTCTCGACTTGCTCTCTCCTTAGCTGCTTCCTCTTCTGCCCAGTGCTATGACACCCTTTCTTTAAAATGCTGACATTGACCTCGAATTTTCCATTCTTTGATCCTTTGTTGAGTTGTCCCTTTACAATACCAAATGCCTCAAAAGTGCAAACCTCAAGAGTGGTCCAACCCAAAGGAACACTGCTAGACTTGAAGCTAAACAGACCAATCAAAGTCGTCCCCTGAGTCAGCTGGGACCCCTCACTGAGCTTGGGAGTAGTTCAATGAACTACTCTGTCCGGTTTCATTTCTGTGGCTGTGATAAAATATCCTGACAAAGAGCAACTGGGGATAGGAAGGAGTTATTTAGCTCACAATTCCAGGTTACAGTCCATCATTTCCAGTGTGTCAAGGCAGCTCAAACAGCTGGCTATATCACATCCACAGTCAGGAACAAGTCCATCCTTGCTTGGTTGCTAGACAGTGTATTCTCAGCTAGCTTTCTTCATTCTTACACAGTTCAGAGCTGAACCCATGAAGTGATGCTGCCTGCATTCAGCCCTGGATCTCCTCATTCCAGCTAACAATCCAAACAACCCCCTCAGACACGCAAACAGTCCAACTCGATCTAAATAATTCCCCATTAACAGTCTACCCAGGTGATTTTAGGATGTGACAAGTTGACAGAGTACTGACTTGGTCTTGCTAGTCATCTTGGAGAATTTTAAGGAATTGTTACTATGGCTAATGGAGTATAATAATGTACTATACACAAAAAGTTATAATTTGTGAATAGAGATAAATAGAGAACTGCAGGCATTTATTTCCTGCTCATCTTTCAAAGGGAGAGGGATTATTTGGGGCCTTTATGAATGCACTTTTACTTATTTCTTACATGCAATAATAATATCCGACTTACGATAATGTAACTGGACATTTGCAAACAGCTTGCCAGGTGACAGATCTAGTAGAAGACAAAGTCAAAATTTGAATCCAGATGGGCTCCAAATCTGTTTTGCTCTCCTCACCCATGAGAGCGCGTGTGTCTTTGAAGGCTACCTGTGAGGGAGGTGAGGCTTGTCGGAGTGAGGCTGCAGTTACTGTTTGGACTGTTTCAAGGTTTTGCTGTGGAAATCACTGAGGGATAACCTGTCTAACAGACAGTGATACTGCCTCTCTGTTCCTACCTTCCCTCTCTCTTGACCATTCCCCAACCTGAATAATTTCAGTGATCCATTGTCTCTTTCTAACTAGAGTGCAGGTACAAAGAGCCAGAGTTGAACAAGATGGTTCAGACATCAGAAGTGATAGCATGCCAGACATTATCTTGTTCACATCCATGTTTACCTTTTGCTCCTGTTTCTTTCCAACTTCACTCCAAGGAGTGTTCAGCCTAGATCTACAAATCTGTCTCATTGTGACCCAGTTGGTAGATCCCAAATTAATATTTGATGAATGAATGAATGAATGAATGAATGAATTGAAGTCGTTCTTGGACCTCTGCCAAAGATCCTGGAGAAATTGCTCTATACATGTCATAACCCCCCTCCAATAGCACATACATGCAGAAACTGAAGATGTGTTCAATTTGAAAGTTATACTCCCCAAAAAGATGTTCTGAAGTGTGCATTGATAGAAGAGACTATTTGAAGGGAGCTTAGCATTCTTTTTCCTTTCCCCTTTCTTTATTCTGATCTTGCATCAAACTGACTAACTTACAGGTGGCCCCCTGGTGGGGCAAAGGGTATGGAGCTGGCGTGCTATAAATTATAGTGATTACAACATGACAGCAGGCCCCCAGCTGAGGTCTGTAACTCCCTGCTATGAGAGCTTTCAAGGACATTCCGTTTCCTGAAGCTTTAGGAGCTCAAATGGCTTTTGCAACTCACCAAGCTTTTTTAACTTCCATAATTCTGACACTTGTTGGATGCATTTTATCTCCCAATCAATTTAATTAGGAGATGTCAGATTAAAAAATGATCTGCTGTTTCTGAAAGGCACTTGAACTCCAAGACACATTTACAAAGCCACTGTCTTTCGTTGTCTCTCCTTCTGTCCTTCCAGCACCCATTTTAGGCAGCATGAAGAGACAGGGCTTTGTGACACCAATTGCCAAAGAAAGAAAAGGGGGGCAGCGCAGAGACGGAGCAGGAAGCAGCGAGGCTGAGGCGTTATCGGAATCTCTGTGCGTCAGACACAAACCTTTTAACAAGCTATGATGGGAAAAAATATGCCCTGTTTTATTCTTGTCATTGTTACTTATTTCTGGGTTTTCCTTTTGTAAAAAGAAAGAGCCGCTTTTTAGGGGGCTCTATGTATCAGAGAGCAGAATTGTCAAAAGGGGAACTGAGGCGTAGGATAAAACTCAAGCATACATGAAGAGAGGGACTTGGTTAAGTCCCTGGCCCCAATGCTGTCCTTACCCATTCATTTGAGTGGACACAAAAGAAAAACCTTAGCTACCTAAGGAAGCACTTTCAGAACTTCCAAGGTAAACTGTAAAAGGAACGTTTCCATGAGGTCACCTGTAAATGAAATTGCTGTATTCTGAATAAATTCCCTTCCAAAATGGCAAGCAGAGAGGTCACTCTAGAACAGGAGACAGCTTTGGATTTCACTTTCCAAGCTTTTTATGCCAGGTGGAGGGGCTGAGAGGGGAGATTAGGAAGAGCTATTTGCAAAGACATCTTTCTCATACTATACTACATGGCTTTAAAATTTCAGGTAAAAGGCCGGGCGGTGGTGGCGCACGCCTTTAATCCCAGCACTCGGGAGGCAGAGCCAGGCGGATCTCTGTGAGTTCGAGGCCAGCCTGGGCTACCAAGTGAGTCCCAGGAAAGGCGCGAAGCTACACAGAGAAATCCTGTCTCGAAAAACCAAAAAAAAAAAAAAAAAAAAAAAAAAATTTCAGGTAAAAAGTCTGTTTGGATAATGATTAATAGAAATGATTAGTAGGTAGAAGACCTTAAATCTATTAAATCAAACTGTACTGGGGGGCAGTTATAAATGATGCTAGAGGTTATTAAACTGATTTTAACTGCAGATGTTACTATTATATGTTGTATATTTATTAGAATTTCATTACTATTCTCCTCCTTGGTTTAAGAATAGCAAATTAGACATTCCAGTGGTGTTTAATTCTGCTATATGTGTTGTCTCCATTGAGCCCATTCAAATCTGTCTTGGGCCCAATGAACTACTCCGGAAAGAGGCTGTGAGAACAGAGCTATATTAGGAACAACAAATTCAGTACAACGACAGCTTTGGCTAGCTATAAAGGGGTTTTCCAACTGTAAGATCTTCTCCATTGAGTGCCTGGGACCCACACAGAATGCTAGCCATGTACTTCTAATTTCTGAGTAAAGACTTGCTGCACAAATGAACTGTAAGATCTCTGAGGCCAGGTAGTTTAGTCTACTGCTGACTGGTTCATCCTGTTATTGTGCTCTTTAGGCTAAATTAAAAATCTCAGGATAAATTTTTTTTATAAATTGAGGAAATTAGCCGGGCGGTGGTGGCGCACGCCTTTAATCCCAGCACTCGGGAGGCAGAGCCAGGCGGATCTCTGTGAGTTCGAGGCCAGCCTGGTCTCCAAAGCGAGTTCCAGGAAAGGCGCAAAGCTACACAGAGAAACCCTGTCTCGAAAAACCAAAAAATAAATAAATAAATAAATAAATAAATAAATAAATTGAGGAAATTAATCTTATTCCATTTTATTTAATGTTTTGAAACATGGGTGGAAGAAAATCTAAGAAAATGAGTAGGAATCTCCTGGGGTTGACAGGACAAACACCATCTTGGTAAAGCAGCTGTGTTGTGTGCACCATTTGAGAAGTCTTGTCCGAGCACTGGGATACCCTGAGATGTTACGGCCAAGGCATGCTGAAATTGTGTTGGCAGAGCATTCTAGTAATGGAAGAGAATCCGAGGTGGAGCGTGGTTTGCCTGGTTTTGCCCCGTATTTCAGAATTGGTGGCATGTCCTCATGACTTCCTTGTCATAATCTAGTCCAGGAAACAAAGAGATCACGGACTTGTACCACAGTGACAAAGGCTTGCCAAGGAGCAGTCGTGACGGAGCAAAGCACGCTACTGAGTGCTCTGGATTGTGTTTACACTTCCTGAGAGAACTGTCCACCCTGGAAATCACTCATCTAACAGACAAATTTCAGGTTTCCCTCTCAATCTTTGAATCCCCAAATTGTGCCAACCTTCTGAAAGCAAGATTGCCTGTTGTCTTGTGTCTCATTAAAGGTCCTGCAGTCAGCAGGACGGGACCCGCTGACCATCATCACGAGCACTGGAAAGAGGAGAAAATAAACCACGAGCCCATCCTAAGGAATCCCATCAACAAAACCATTATAGTACCTTGTATACTTCTTCAGGATGGGCAAAGGAGTCTTTTCTCCCTGCCTTGTGGATGTCTTGATTTTATACAATAGCTTAGCTATAACTTTGATTGAAAAGACACCCCAGCCTCTCGGTTTAATATAATAGTCATCTAGTTCACCCATCTCGGCAAAGCACAGCAATGTAGAAACAAAGCAATTAATATTATGGTGGGTGTGTGTGCACACATGTGTGTGTTCATGTGTGTGTGGGGGGATGTGGGTGTGCGTGCCTGCGCGCGTCCCTGCATGTGTACCTTTGACCAGTCAGGCCTTGCAGCTGTTAAAGTGCTTGGCTGGTTCACATTACTATGAATACCTCTTGAAAGTCAATTCCAACTCCCGAAACTGAAGAATTAATTGTTCAGCTCTGCAGAACTGAAACAACACATGAAGTTCAGCTTGCAAGTTCCATGGGAGTAAATACAAAAATTCAAGAAGGTTATGTCAGATTTTAACTTCCCTATCATTATTAATTTAATTTCCAGTCATTATGATAATACCAAGCATTTAGAATGCATTTGGTGTTTATGTAAATGAAATTACTTCTCAAAATTACAATTTCAAATTAATATGCTATTAAAAATGTCACCGGAAAGTGCTTTTATTATTTTGCCAGTGAAATAAACGTTCCCTGTTTCTTTTTTATAAATGAAATTTCAGCACTTTAAAAATCTTCCTTAGATTTTGAGAACTGTAATGTTTCTGTTTGAGAATTCTCCTTATGCTACATTAGTGCCATGTTCTTTGACAGCATAAAATATGCAAATATAGCCTTTTAATGGTGATTTTTCATTTTGTTGCTGTCATTTAACTCAGAAACAAGTGAGGCTGTTGCAACTTATCACTTACAACAGTGAAGTCACTGAATTGATGTTTATGTTCAGAGCAGAGCAGTTGACACAGAAACAAATACGTTTAAAATACCATCTGCGCCACGTCGGCTTCTTCCTCAAAGGATAATAGAGTTGTTGAAGTTCAGCCGTGGAGGCAGAGAAGACCTGTGGGGCAGAGAAGACACACTATCACGTCAGAAAAATGAGCAGCCGAGGCTTGCTCCATTTGGATACTGGTCACAGAAAAGAAGGGAAGGGATAGAAAGAAGGGAGGGTGTGAAAACCACAGCTTCCTAGGAATCTCTCCACGTCTGCACCCTGCTTTCTGGGCCCCCATCTTCCAGACTGCCCATCTGGCTTCCTGCCCCACTGTCCACCTCTCTGTGCAGCCTCTCTGTGTTACACAGCTTCTCCGTCTGTTGCTGGTTTCCAACCTGATGCTTAGGAAGCCCCGGAACGCTGTATGCTGAATTGCGTGGGAGTGGTACCTTTCATGGCTGTTGGAGCCGATAAAGGCGGGCAGCTGGGTGGGAGGAAAGTTGGATGGCAGAGCTCTGCTGCAGCCACACGCCATGCCTAGCAAGGCTGGCTCTCAGCGGGGAGCTGGTATCTGATCTGCAGAGTTGCTAGAACACAAGATGTAGGAAGCTTGCTACAGTGCTGAACAGAGGAAAATGTGAAGAGGGGATCTCCTGCTAATGGGTCAGTGGGCAGCATATTGTATTGAATGAGATCTTTCTCTTAGCTTGACTGAGGTAAATGATCTGAGGCAATTCAATAAGCTCCACTCTGCTTTTCCTAACGCAGAGATACTCACATTCAAACCACATAGGTAGAAGGGAGACATTTCTTTGTGGTCTGCCCATCACTAACATTCTAATGTAGTTAATCAACATCCGTAGACCTATTAGAAGGCAATGATAATTATTGCAATAGTCAACATTAATGGAGCACCTGGTCCCTTATATGACTGGTGTTTGGTGCTTTACACGATTGCTCTGCTGATAAAATTCCAGTCGCCCTCAAAGACACTCCCTTCAGTCACCCTGGCCCAAGGCCACTCTGTGTTTGGGAAGGCTGACCAATCTGGGCTGCATCTTCAGCCCCCTTGTAGCCTTTTAGCTCGTTAGTAAGCTCAGCTTACATGTATTTCACCTCAAGAAGAGTGCTGAGTGAAAAAACCAAGCATGGGTATTACTCTAGCTCTGCCCTGTCACAGCAAGCTGGCTGTTTCCTATTAAACTTTCTAACCAGTAACAGATACTCTATTGATCCCCTTTATGCCTAGACATGGTGAGTGTTCTCGGCCACAGTCCCTTACCGATCCCCTTCATACTGCCTTTTCCTCTGAAAGAGTTCCCTTTACTAATCCTGCCTGATCGCTCCACCATACGTTCCATCTACCCCACCAGATAGTTACCCTTTAGCAGGTGTGGAAATTATGCTTCAGAACTTGCCCCACATTGCAGACTGAGTAAACACATGGCCAAAGCAGAAAATCATTTTTCTCACTCAGTACAACTCCCCTGCATGCCTAGGCTGATCAAGTCTAACTTCATGGTAAGGATGACGGCCTCCTGTCTCTTGTCCTCACCACCATGAAACCCCAACTCTTTCTTAGACTATTGCAGCTCTTTCACAGCAAGAGGATTTGCATAGTTTCAAATAACAAAATAATTTAAGTTTCACATGCAACAAAAAGACAGGGAATCTAACAACACTGTGGTGGGCAGCGTAAGAAGCCTCATGATTCCTCCTTCCTGCTATTAATGCCGGGTGTCAGCCTGCCCTTAACTGTTGGTTGCACATATTGATTTCTAATGAATAAAACATGTCAAGATTGAGTTTAAAAACTGTGGCCATGCATCACTTTCTCTGAGGAAAGTCTCTAACCATAGTCACAAGCCAACGCTATGAAACAGCTCATGAAGCAAGGCAAGAACTGAGGCCTCGCGATAGCCACAGGAGTTAGCTGGAGATAGCTCCTTCTCCCACTGGCCTTTCGGATAACTGCAGCTCCAGCCTATATAGCGACAGTCACTGTGGCAAACATGAAGCTAGACCCTCACAAAGAAGTAATTTGAAGATTCTTGACCCACAGAAATTATGAGTTCATCAATACTTTCACCCACTAGATATTAAAATGATATAGTAGATGTCAACAGGGAGTTACACTGAATTGCGCTCTGCCACTCATTGCAGAGGAACAGAGTCTTTACGGTGAATCCTCTGGACGGATTCTGAGCTCTAGGAGTCTGATAAGAAAGTTGGAGTGTGGAAACAATCAACACCCACTTTGTCCCAGACACGTGCTGCTGCTCATCTACAGTCTACTCACTCTCAAAGCCGCAGCTGGGCCTGCAAAAGCCCCACCTTCCCCCAGGCCTTGCTATTCAGCTGACTGCTACACCAGTTGTATGTTCAATTCCCATAAACTACATAAAGAAATCTTTTAAGGAGATCTTGTCATTGCATAAGGCTAAATCCATTCAATTTCAAAAAATCCGGGAAAAGGTTTTAATGAAAAACTTGGGAAAGTAAGAGAGCCAGAGCAGTCAACAGCAGGCAGTGGCTGAATGTCTAACTCTACCAGAAACCCAGCGAAGGCCACCAGTTTCCTTTCTGTGGTCTTTTGTTCTTATATTACATTTTCTTCAGAGAAATCCAATGGATTAAGCTTGAGCTTTCCTCTCACTGAGGAATCAGCTGGAGGGGTAGACAGAGGAGGGTAGTATCATGTAGTGAAAAGTACATGGACATATAGATTCCACAGGGACAGCAAGGCCACCAGCCCAGTCACTGTGGTTTCCTTAAGGACTGCCTGCCTCCATATTGTCACCTCAAATTTTTCCTCATAGTCAGGGTCACAGTTTCCTGTCGAGTGAGCAAGACTCATTATTTAATCAAAAGCACCCGGTTCTGATAACTCACTAATGTGTCCACAATGTGTGCATCAGGCACTTTATATCCCTATAAAGTTAGGTGTAGCTCAAATTCTAATTGGTCTTAATAATAAAAACCTGGAGTCAGATATGGGGTAAATTCTGAAAAATCAGAGAAGTAAAGGAGCCAGCCAGTAGAGACTTCTTACCTCTAGGAACCCTCAGACCAAAAGGGGTTGAGCTGTCGCATGAATCTTAGAGAGTCTCATTAATAAAATCAAACCTGAGGCCAGTTATTGGGGTGAACACTGGAAGATCAGAGAGACAGAACAAGCCACAGCCACCTCACCTGGCCAACTTCTCAGCTGATCCTGTTTCCTCAGACTGGAAGCTTCTGTGTCCTCATCCCAATGGCTCTCAGCTGAACTGTGCTGCTCAAAAGCCTGAAGCTTAACCAGCCAAAAGCTTAACCAGCCAAATGCTTCTAGTTTCTGGTCCTCACGCCTTATATACCTTTCTGCTTTCTACCATCACTCCCTGGGATTAAAGGCGTGAGTCACCATGCTTGGCTGTATCCTTGAACACATGGATTTCTGCCTCTGGAATGCTAGGATTAAAGGTGTGTGCTACCACTTCCTACCCTCTATGTTTAATATTGTGGCTGTTCTGTTTCTGACCCCAGATAAGTTTATTAGGGTGCACAATATTTTGGGGAACACAATACCACCTCAGTTGAGCTCCTGTCTCTGCCCCTTCTTATCACGTCCTCTCTCCACCTCCCTAGTGCTGGGGTTAAAGGTGTGTGTCACCTAAGTACTGGCTCTGTTTCTCTTTTAAACTGGATCAATCTCATGTAGCCCAGGGTGGCCTTGAACTCTTGATCTTCCTGCTTCCTCCTCCCAAGTGCTGGGATTAAAGGTGTGTGCCACCACTGCCTGGCCTCTATGGTTAACTAGTGCCTAGCTCCACCCTCTAATGTCCAGGCAAGCTTTATTTGTGAGTGCACAAACAAAATATCACCACAGTCCCGTCTGAGAATGACTCAGACAGTTTGGACTTTCCCTTTATTATGATGATTACTTATGACCCTCAAAGCTGAGCTAAGCTCTAAAATGTGTCACTCAGACATCTTGCTTTTATTTGAGAATATTTACTGCCACATACTCTGCTCGTGGAACATTCATGGTTCATAGCCTTTCCGCTTGTGAGAAAAGTTATCTGGGGGTGTTTTCTGACACTGAAGAGAGAATGCAACTTTCCCTTTAAGAAGTGTCTTATCCTGTTGTAACCAGTGTTTTGCACATAGTGCATGGCTGCCAGATAGGAAGTTATGACATCCTAGTACCATTCATACCAAAGAACAGGACTGAAGAAGCCTTAAACATGCCTTGGCAGGGATTCAATGCTTTTTAATTCAGTGATTATGAAACACAAATGGGAAACCTGCATTTGTTTAAATGTGTTCAGCAGCCTCCTGAAGTTTTGCTAAATGGGTGTGCACTGTTGTTATCCTTTGCTCCACATTTGATAAATACCTCAGGAGCTTTTTAAATTATAAAATAAGAAGGTCTGGGGATAAAGCTCAGTTGGCAGAACACGCACACATGAGGCTTTGAGCTCAGCCCTCAGCACTGGAAAGGAAGAACCAAAGGAAGGAAGGAAGGAAGGAAGGAAGGAAGGAAGGAAGGAAGGAAGGAAGGAAGGAAGGAGAAAAGCTGGCAATTGAAGTCAACGTGACAATTTTTGAATTCGTTAAAACCATCTGAGAAAGTTGTTCTGAAGAAAGTTCTGTACCCTAGTTCCATTTCTTCAGTGACCCTTGAGACACAATAGGCTTGGGAATTTAAATATTTAATAAGCACCCCAGGTGATTCTGATCAAGGACGTTTGTCTCTCCACCTAGTACAATATCCTGGTAAAAAACTGAAGTCAGTTCAGAATCTAAACCAGCCAGTTCTAACTGAATAAACACAAACCCTCCTAACTCACATGAACCCAATCACATCATCAAGTCATTGTGCCGCCCAAAAGGAATTACCTCTGACCTGTGGCTTACAGTGAGGGATAAAGGTGGGTCAACCAGAAGTTCAAAGAAGCAATGGGCACTCCAGGAGGCTAAAAGGTCAACTTAAGCATGAGCACCCCTCGGCCTGGGTGTCTAGGGATCTTTAAAATACAGACTAGAAAGGTCAGGAACAGCCGAGGGGGTGCGGTGTTCTAAATGCTGGTAAATGAAGGGATAAAACATTTTGTTTGAACAAACAGTTGCCATTTAAAATGCCTTCAAAAGCAGCCCATAATAGCAAATGGGTTTCAATGCTACAAATTTGGTAGCTTTGAGGATGATCAAACAACTCCCCTGAAGACCTGCAGCCCTGTTACCAGCCCTGGGTGTCAGGCACGATTGAACCTTTACCATGCTCTTGACAGAGGTGTGCCTCTGAGACGTTGTGGTTGTCCAGCATCAAATACGTTCTGTTCTTCCACAGCTACAAATACAGGCACTTCACATTAAAACCGTAAAACCCTGCAGTTAGTTCAACTAACCGACGTTACTCACAAACACCCTGGAAGCGAGGAGCTTCCAATGGCTGTGTAGGTCTCAAAGACGGCACTCTTTGAAAAGTCTCATTGGATCTAGCAGAATCATGGTTCCAAGGAGTCCGTATGCTGATCACTGAATGTCTCTTACAGACCCAAGTTACAGGAGAAGTCTCTGTAACTCAGTGGCATCATGTTTGGGAAGAAGACACTTACTGGAGAAAACCAGAACAGCAACATCTTACTGGATTTGTCTCTGAATTTTTTCCTAACCATCTCTGTATTCCCTAATACATCACTGGAATGGCTATAAGAGTAAGACAGGAGAAAACAAACTTCAGATGACTCTTAAAAGAGGAAGGAACAGAATCTTATCCTTCTAACCCTTGGTAGAATATTCTCTATTAAAAGTCCAAGTGTAAAAAGTTAGATAAAACACTCAAGGGACACCCTAATATTACTGACTGTAATTTAAATAGAAAATGAAGCATGCAACAATACAGGTAACAAAATAATATTTACTATCTACAGGAATTTCATCTGATAGAGGAACTCAACATATCAGAACCCTTTGTGTGAAGTACGGGGTGAGAGAAGCTAATGAATCAGTAACTACAGTATCCTCTTTGTATAGGTAGAGATAAAATGTTCAGGTTATGTGCACCGTGTCCCTACATATGTGCAGTCTCTTGTAAGACAAGTCAATAGCTTCCACTACAACCAAGGACAGTTACTGGAAAACATCATTAACCTCTATTTCCACACTCTTCTGGATAGCCCCACCCCACCCCCAACAAATGTGGCTTCTGAAGCCTGTGGAGGAATAAACAAAAATATGTGTATTCAACCAGTGAAGAATTTTACCCAAGCCTTGAACTGTGAGTACTTTCAAGTTAAAGTAACTTCACAAGTCTTATAATTCTGTTATTCTTTAAGGAGTTCCGATTAAGTTTTAAATGCTTCAGAGATTAAAAGGGTATATTAATGTTATTAGAGATTTGAGATAAAATGTCATGCCTTGCAGGGTATCTTTGCATTTAATGAAAACATTTTCATCACATTTCTAGTCTATTATGCCAGATCTTCATTTCAGAAGTTGTAAGATAATCTTATTTTAATTAGAAGAGATACAGCAAGTATATTAGAGTAATACAGTTAAATATATTCATCAACTTCTTGTCAGTTAAAATGCCTCCTCCAGAGTTTGTTATGCCAGTGTTCTGTCACAGGTGTGAGTAGAATTATGCATGTAAATTCAAAATGATTTCTAGGGAGACTTAAATGAAGAGATTATTATTTTCTAAGGAGCCCTTATATAACTATATATAAACCCATATAAGAGCGGCACTGTCCAAAACAATATCCACTGTCAAATACAGCAATTAGTATTTGTGATGTGTCTAGTTTGGAATGAAATATTATTTCACTTTTGCTATTTGGGTTTAATAAAACATACTATTTAAAGTCATTCTCACAGGCTGCTTTTTACTTTTTTTATATATATGGCAGCCAGGATATTTTAAACTTGATGTATAAGGCATGTGGCATTTCTATTAGACACTGAGTGATGCCCTATGTTATTTATCCAATATGTAAGATCAAACTTTGATTGTCTGTAGTGTATTAGTAATAAACATAAATTGTAAATTATAAGTTAGCTACATCTAGATTTCCTCCAAATCCAACTCGTTTTCCCCACTGATCCATTAGTTAGATGAGAGAACAGAAAGCTTTCCTAAGCTGTAGCCCATGAGGCAGGTCTGTAGAAAGGAACTGCTCAGAGCCTCCCAAAGTAGACATGGATCATAGGCTTCCCATGAGTGGGTTGTGAAATGAAGTCAAAAGTATTTTGTTAGGGAATCAATCTTTCTCACCAACTACACTCTTGACCTAGACATCCCAGAGTGAGGAGTTACATTGTGTCTATTTACAATCTTAAAAGAGGGAGAAAAAAGTGTTAGTGAAAAGGTACATACACAGATAAGCAAAAGTTGTTTTTTAAATAAACAAGCATCCCTAGAAAACTTGTGCAGTAAAACTTGTGAGCTAGGAAAAGTGTGTGTAGCACAAAGCTGAGAGAACATAAACAAAATATGTGAATGCCAAGCCAATGACGGGATGATGCCACACAGACGTCTCTAAGGTAAAATTTGCTATTGTCAAAGAAAGGAAATGCAGAGCAGAGCGGTACAGAATCAAACTGAAAATAAACAGCCCGTGAGAAAATCAACAGAGTCCTCAGAAGGGACAGCAAGGCAGAAGACACAAACCCCTTCAGTACAACAGAGCCGGAAATCCAACTAGAAAATTCTAAGGTCACTCGGGGACTCAAAGGTGATGATGAATCCATGAATTTTGTGCTTCAGTCTTCTCGGAAGACTTCAGAAGACTCCCGCTTCTGTCTTTTGTTAAAAGACACAGGTCACAGGTGTTAGAACAAACAGCAGAAAATACCCAATTTTCCAGGCTTAACCGACAGACTACATGTAAATAAAAATCTCCAGGACTAGATGGCATCCAACCAAGACTTCTAACAGAGCTCCAGCGTGAAATAAGGAACTGTTAGCAAAACATGTACCTCTTGTTAACCACTGAGCACAGTCTGCCTGCAGGATTCAGGCTCAGGATGGTGGGAAGAAATTTTCCTCAGTCTGACTTTTTTAAAGTTAAAAGTCTACTTTTTAATTTTTATGTAAATTATTTTGGTTTCATTATATAACACAGATTAGCTTCAGGCTTTCTATGTATCCCAGGCTAGGTTTAAACCCACAATATCCTTCTACAGTCTCAGAATTTTGAGTGCTAAGATTATAGGCATGCAACACCATGCCTGACTAAATAAATTTTATTTTTAATGATAGATAACAAAGAATATACATATCATGGGGTTCCATGTGATGCTGCAATACATATGTACATTGTGTTACATTCAAATTGGATTAAATATATGTACCTTAGCATTTGTCTATGCAAATCCTTTCTTCTAGTTTTTTTTTAAATATACAGTGTTTTATAATTACTATCATCATCATTATTCTAGCCACTTTACCGTGCAATAGTACATCAAAGCTTCTTATTCATACCTAACTATAACTTAATGCCCATTGATCAACCATTACCCTAATACAACATGCACATTCTCAACCTCTGGTAACACCATTCTACATTCAACTTCTGTGAGATTCACATGTCTGTATTCTGCCTATGAATGATGTCATACAGCACTTGTCTCTTTGTATCTGGCTTGTTTCGCTTGACATGATAATGCCTGTTTCTACTCGTGCTGTTGCAAATGACAAGATTAGTCACAGTAATCAAGTGGGATCCATGCCAGGGATGTAAGGAAGGATGGGTTCACAAAATCAGTGAACATGATGCAGCGGATCAAGAGAATGAAACACAAAAAGTAAATAAATAAAAGCCTGATCACCTGGGTAGATGCAGGAAAAGGCATCTGAGGAGCTCTGACACCCCTTTGTGGAAAAAACATTGAACAAGTTAGATACAAAGTGAGTACACTTTAACAGAATAAAGCCCTGTACAAGACAGCAGCTCACATAATAATGAATGGAGAAAAGCTAAAAGCTTTCTCTAAAATATTAAGATATTTTAATGAAAGATATTAAGTTACCAACTTTGACTCTTTTTGTTAAACATTGCACTGGAAGTTCTCACCAGAGCAATGAGACAAGAAAAAAAAAAATAAAGAACATCAATATCGGAAAACAAAGAAAACAAATTGTCACCACTTGCGAAGGACACGCTCTTATAACCAGAAACCCTTGGGCTGGAGAGATGGCAAGGAAGGGGCAGTGTTGCCTCAGCCTGAGGACCAAGACTGGGCCCCCGCCTGGCTCCCAAGGTGGAAAGAGAGTGACCCCTGAGAGCTGTATTCTGACCTCCACACACGTGCTGTGACACACAAGTACCCCACACATGTGAGTCACAAAATTAATATTGTTATCATGATGACTATAATAACAAAACCTCAAAGACTCTACAGAAAACTTGTTGGAATCAATAAATGAACTCAGTGAAGTTTCAAAGAATGAAATCAATATGCAAAAAAATATGTTCTATGCCAATAATGAATTATCTGAGGTAGAATTCAAAGCACTATGCCTATACTAGCTACAAAGAAAGTCTACAAATAGTTTTAGCAAAGGATGAAAACCATAAAATATTGATTACAAAAATAAAAGAGGACACAAAAAAAATGGAAAGGCATCCTGTGTTCACATGTTCAGAGAAACAGTACTGTTAAATGTCCTCACTACCAACAGCAATCCACAGGTTCAAGTGAGAAATCCACCAAAATACTGGTACTATTGTTCACAGACATAGAAAAAAGAATCCTAAACTATGTATGGAACCAACTTATTAAAAAATAAACACAAAGAGCAGATCAGGAGGTATGATATTATCTGGGTTCAAAATATACTGTAAATCTGTAGTTCTGCACTAGCCAGAATGAGACATGGGGACCAGTAGAACAGAAGACGTAAACCCACGCATTTACAGAAAACTGATTTCCAACGAAGATGCTGAAAAGACACAATGGAGAAAGAATATCTTCAAGGAATGATGTTGGGGAATTATATATTCACATGCAAAAGAATGTGTGTCTGCAAGAAATAAAATCAGACCCTGAAAAAAGAAATATCTATACCCCATGTTTATTCTGTACTCTTCACATATCCAAAAAATTGGAAACAAGCTAAGTATCTATCAACTGATGAATGGATAAAGAAAAGATGGTGGGTCTGCCCCATGGAATACCATTCCACCAACGTGATTTCTAATCTTGGTTAGGTGAAGGTATCTGCATCAGGGTTAAAGATGAAATACTTAGGACAATAGGGTTTTGCAGTCTTGGCTAAGTCGAGACACTTTCCAGTGGCTTAGGAAATGTGATCCATATATTAAGAAACACTGAAAATTTGTGGAGATTTTTTTTAAAGAGTTTTTTTTAAGTTTCTATTGTTGAACAAATATTCACAAATTACATGATATGCAAGATTTGATTTAAAATACTCAGTAATAAAAGAATTAGGAAAGGTGATAGATGTAATGAAAGAGAAAGTAATTTTTCATAAAACGTGTACAAAGTAATTTATTATCCCCTCATTTTAGCCTTTATGTATTTGAACATTGATATAATAAGAATAAATATTCATCAAGGAAAACATATGGAAATGTAAAAGCAATGAAAAAAAAAAACATCTTCACAAAGCCCACACTGGTAGCTTATAACACATATACACCACACACTCACTCACACAAAGAGTAGTTTTCAGTGGCAAAGAGATTGTCTCACAGAAAGGGAATAGCCCTGTGAACTCAACAAAGGATAAGTAA
Organism: Peromyscus californicus insignis; assembly: GCF_007827085.1. Taxonomy (NCBI): domain Eukaryota; kingdom Metazoa; phylum Chordata; class Mammalia; order Rodentia; family Cricetidae; genus Peromyscus; species Peromyscus californicus. The sequence continues at coordinate 4,173,307 of NW_026294514.1, read as the reverse complement.
GAATTTCTCTGGATGACAAAGTGCGAATAACAGTCCCTGATGAGGCAGAGTTATCCATAATCTTTTGAAAAAGACCAAATGGAAAAATCGAGTGACTGCAACTTATTTCTGTAATGAACTGCCCAAACTTACAGGGTGAAATGCCCCAATGCCCTTTCCAATCCTACATATGTGGGAAGAACAATGCTATATGATCTTTAGTGTGTTGCAGAGTGAAACAATTCCTCAATATGGAAAGATACACACAAGATATGAAATTTTTCAATAACTTAATTCTATAAAAAAGTTTAAAAATAATTCCAATCCATTCATCCTGACAGTGGGTGTGTTTCCCTGCTGTGGCCAAAGACAAAGCCAGAGCTCACTCCACTGGAGAAAGTTTTCTAGAAATATCTTATCTCCAAATCATTCCAATGCAGCAAAATATTGAGTTTTCTGGCTACGACAACTGAATAGTGACTTAACCAGGCAGGACGGAAGCTAGACAACAACGTATACCATCATTAAGTGGTTGAGTATATTATCAAAAAAAAACAGCTCAAACAATTAAAACTTTTCAATTTAAAAACATAAAGCCCGAGAGAGGTAGTATAATAAATACTTATGGAATAAAAGCATTCAGGTAGATGAATGGCTTTATTCTCTGCTTCCCAGAGCTAAGGACTGTTCCTTGAAATGGGTCCGTTTCAGCTACCCAACAAATATAATTAGTAAGATCTACACCAAGTCACTGGTCATCACTGACGGGTACTTAGAAAGCATATCCGGGGCTTTGGTAAACAAGGTAAGACGTGCACAGAATAAAAATAGCTATGGCCTCTTTCGGTGCCGTCTCTGGGCTGCGCAGTAGACCGCATGGAGAACCACATGAGCTTTATTGGATTAATTTTATCTTCAATGCGTTGGTGCCACCCTTTTTCTGCCTTATAATTGAACATTAACTGTAATGAGACCAATCGTTCAGTTATGTAATTCAATATCACAAACCATGGCCTAACTGTGAGGAGACTGCAGACGAGAGCTTGTGTACAAAAACATGCCCATCAAAAACTGCAAACATTTACATTATGGTTTGCTATATGCTCTCCATGTGGAGTCTAAATCAGCAATGATTAGAAAATTAGCATTTGTGAGTTGCTTTTCTCAGTTTTTGCTTAAAAGCTTTGGTAATTTCGTAAGTGTTATCGGACTAAACCTATTCATTCTGAAATATACATTATATTTCTATAAAAATGATTATTTCTATGTGCCGAAGTATTTTCCTCTAAGCCCCAAAAGAGCTAAATAACAGATAGATAAGTCATTTCATCAAATAACCAAGAGCGGTTACATTATTCTCAAGGACACTCACCTAAAATTGAGTGTAGATGACGGCAGGAATGCTGTCTATCAAGGTGCCTGCCTATCTGTCCTCACTGGAAATGACCACAGCACTTCGGACTCCACGCTGGTTCATACTGAAGCTGAATACCACCCCTCCCCCAAAGGCCGAGCTTCCACGCTGTACATCTGAACCGACCCTGTCTCGTCCGCTTCAGCAACACTTGCTCATCAGGGCGTTGCATCTTAGACACCTGCAACTTGGGGCTTTGAATTTGTAAGCCATGAACTAAAATTAAGGTGAAGAGCCTCGTTTTCCCGGAGCAGATATGAGTGCTGGCTTTACTTCCAGCCCCACGGTACATGAGGGAAGGCTATTAGGCGCCGCAGCCGCTCACCACAGGGCCAACTTGCCACAGCGGACCGGCTTCTGCTTCAGGCTCAGTCTCTACGCTGCAGGCTAGATCTTAGGTAAACAGCAAAAACACAAAAGCCTCGGGTTACGACCAATATGAACCCTGATCTAAAACCGTTTCCACGTGTGGTGTTTTAAGAGGAAACTATCCATTAAAAGACCTAATTAGCTACAGTGTTAATAGAGGTGAATTCTGCTGAATGATTTTATTGCTGATTTTATTCTACTTTCTTTAATATAGATTAATTTGTTTAAAACCAGGAAAAGCATCAAAAATACTTTGAATGTTCACCACAAATTCCCATTAATATAATCTGGAAGGAAAATTTAAAGAAGACAATATCTCACTGGGGAAAAAAAACAAAACCCTTTTCAAGTTTTGTATTTTATATAATGACTTCTGATTTTCTCTAAATTAGAAAATGGAATTAATTTCCATTTACACAAAATTTTTGAATTAAAATCCTTTATAAGAAAAGCAGACTACAAAGATTCATGAGGTTCCAACTTCATCTTTGATGAGGATATGTCATCACTACCTACCACCTCTCATGTCTGAGAGAAGCAGACATGGAGGCAGGCTCTTACCACACTCACCGTACCATTATTTCAGTATCCAAGTGACTGATGTACTCTGAGTCACAAAAGGGACTGACATTTTAGAGTAAAATGCCACAGAATTTCGAAAGAGAACTTTGAGAGTTCTTGGGGCCCACACACACATATATAGTGGCTAGGGATGTGTATTTATTTGTACATACAAATGTGTATCCCAAGGAACTAAGTAGGAATTTCATTTTTACCTCATTCATTTTGAGGAATTGCAATTAGTTGGCCCCTAAATAGCAGATACAGACTCAGCAGAAGGACCCAGGAATTATATCACACATTGTTTATGGCTGAGTGAGCTTGCAGGGAGCTGGTATGTGCTGAGCACAGAGCTATTTGTCATGAAGCCATCAATCAAATTCAGTTGATAATAGAAATCCCTAAATAAATGAATTACAGAAATCAATGAGTCTGCTATTCTTTCAGAGTTTAAAATCACTGAAAAATTTACCGTGGATTTAGGAGGCAATTAAATCGTGGGGCATCAATATTCCCTTATTCATTTCTCAGCTCATTCAGCCCTAACAGCTCCGTTTAGCAGATATCCAAAGTGATTGCTAACAACGGCCTCTGCAGACTCTGGGGTCATCACAAGAATAAAGGTAGGGAGGCAATATGTGAGAAGGAAAGTGACCTAATCACAAAATAAAACAGAATTCCTTGGGACCGATCCAATCATATTTACAAGTGTGGACCTGAATCTCATTTGCACATTATAACAATTAGGAAGGCCAGGTGGGGATTAAACTCAAAACCCCAGAGGTAACCAAAAACTCTCAAATTTGCCTCTAAACTTCACTGTTTTGCCCTCACATCATTCAGAGTAACAGCTACTTTGTTGTGTCTCATCTTCATTTTTTTTTCCGGACCCTTCCAAAGTTATCTTTATCGGTGCTTAAAACTTCCAGATAATGCTCAGTAAAAATACAAAGTAAATACATAAATAATTATAAACTCAATAAAATACACAGGGGTTGGTTCAATGCCATCTGTAGACATGAATAAATGGCAAATATTGTGCCGAAAGGGAGTGTGGGTACCTATGCAACAGTCAAGCTTAGTCCTCCAGTGTTAATAACACTATTGTATAATACCGTGCCGGCACTGGGTGACGGCTGCCTATGATATGCCCGCCACTGTGTTTGGCATTGGAAGCAAAGATGAATAAATCACAAACAATGCTCCCTCATCTGGTGGAAAGGAGAAAACAGTCATTGCATGTAACATGAAAGTGTGCTTTTGCAGAAGACACATGTATCAGAAGATTATTAAGGGGGGACTGGACAGGTGGCTCAGAAGTTAAGAGCACTGGCTGCTCTTCTAGAGGACCCGGATTCAATTCCCCGCACCCACCTGACAACTCACAACCATCTGTAATCCCAGTTCCAGGGGACCTGTCACCCTCACCTCACACAGGCATACACGCAGGCAAAACAGCAATGCACATAAAATAAATAAATCTTTAAAAAAAGAATATTATTAAGATTTGGGGGGTGAAGAAGCCAAAGGAGACTCATAGGAGGTTATAAATAGATATCCATGGCTTAAATGCTTTTGAAGAATAAACAAAATTGAAGCAATAATTCTACTAATGGCTGTAGCATGTACAAAGGTAGAGTGGAGAATGGCCTACTACATTGGAAACTGTGAACCTTTTGGCATGACTGTAATGGAACGGGGGCAATGCTGAGATCCCCACACCCTAAGTGCACATTCTGTCCATCTACCTGCAGCATGTGGGCTCTTTATAGAGTTCTGTGTGTTGGGGTTCTGTGGGGCGTTTACCCACCACCCCCACAGTTCCCCAGAGTTTTCTTGAGTGCGAGCAGCAAGAAATATTAGATAGAAGGATTTATTGTGGAGAACCTTGGGGAGATAAACAGATAGAAAATAAAGGATAGCCTGGAGAGGGCCTGGAACCTTTTCCAACGGCCCCCGACTGTCTCTGCCCCAGGGTTTTTATAGAGACGCCAAGGGGTGGAGCAAAAGACCTCCTCCCCCAGCACAGCCAAGTGCAGACCATCTCAGACACCTGCACTCAGGCCCGTGGTCCTGATCATCCTCTATGCGGACCTGCTGGGTAAAGCCACGAGGAACCCGAGAACGGGCTCCCCCAGGGTTCCATTAAATTTGCAGTCTAATTATAATCCAGTATCCATGGAAAACTGTCATTCTTGGCCATGCACACGCACGTCGCACAACTGACTTCCATCTCTGCACTATTGCATCCACTCACCTTGCTTGCACACACTTAAAGAAAAACTGACCCTGAAGAAGCTACTGCAGTACTTTGGAAATGCAGTTACTAAAACACCTTGTGCTGCAAACATCAGCTAGGTTCTTTGTCCCCTTGCTGCTCCCTGTCATCCTCCTCCACTCTTGTCAAAGGCAGTTTTTAGTACGCACCAAAATATGCAGCTTGGTCTATTCGAATCCCCTTTGATTATAGGGACTGTGTTGTCTTTGTAACCAGTCCTAGGTAGCTGGCAGAAAGACTTGCCTGCAAATGATTGATAAACAGAACAATCAATCAATCAGCTCATCTGATTGTGTCTCTGATGGCAAATGGAAGCATCAGCTGTACAGACAGCCAGCTAAAGCAAAGGAAAATATTGTACATCGTCTGCAATGTTAATGATCTAAGAGACTGAAACATATAAGAATTCATAAACATCATTCTTTGCACAAGTCTAACAGAAATAAAATGATGACAAGGTGATACAAATTTCAAAGCTGCAGTTTATTGCCTAAGCGATAGAGAAAATGCATTTTCTCACCTAAGAAGCCTAAAGTTTCAGAGTTTAATAATTCAGTCCTTTAAAAATGACTGGGCTGCTACTGCGGTTTTCACAAGCATCACACAACCAAGTCACATTCCAAGGCTACCCTGGAGATCAGAGCTCACACTTTTGTCCTGATTCCCTCTAATCTCTTTAGTCATAACTATATCACATGACTAGAGCTAAGTCAGTAGGGCTGGAATTAACATAAATAGTGCAACTATAAGTTAGTCAAGACCCATCATGCAGTGTGGCTAGGGTGGGTCCCAGCTTCCTTCAGGAGCTTGACTGAAGAAACAACTCTGAGGCAGGGGACTGGTGGTTCAGAGACGCCGCAAGATTTGCTATGAAATGAGTAACAGCAGCAGTCACAATGGTCAGTGACGGGTTTATTTTCATCTCACCGGTTCAAATAAACAACACGTCAAATGCATTTTCTACAAACAACAGCACAACTATATTTACTTTTAAGAAAAAAAATACATGAACAAGAAAATAAACAAAGTCAGGCAGTGGTGGTACACATCTTTAATTCTAGCACTCAGGAGGCAGAAACAGACAGATCTCTATGAGTTCAAGGTCAGCCTGTTGTACAGCGTGAGTTCCAAGATAGCTAGGATTACACAGTGAAATTTTGTATTGAAAAACGAAAAACAAAAAAAACAAGAAAATAAACAAAAGGAAAAAACTTAAAATAATATCATAAATCACATTAAGTGCAATGCCATTTTAGTGAAAAAATATGATGTTCCACTATTGTGGATTCTTTGCAAAATAATTACTAGAATTTCTCTGCTGCATCAAATGCAGTGAGTCCAACTTGCTAATGTATTTTCTCTTTCTGTCTCTGTCTCTGTCTGTGTGTGTGTGTGTGTGTGTGTGTGTGTGTGTGTGTGTGTAACACAGAGATTGATTTCAGATGTCTTTCCCTATTTCTCTCTCTCCTTTATTTGGGGGATTACAGGCTTATGCTGTCACATGAGCTTTTCACACAGACACTGTGGACCTGAACTCAGGTCCTCTTATTTTCTGGGCAAGCACTTTCCCAAGTAAGCCATTTTCCCAGCCCTCTGTGTGATCTTACTTAATACAAGAAATATCAAATTCCAGGGAAAACAGCCCAAGATTGATTTCAACTCCTAGCCTCAAAACTATATTTGTTGTGTTTGCACTGTCCTTCAACAGAGACATGTAGACTTTCACCAAGTCTTTGAGGGTAAGCCTAATTAATTTGTTAACTTATTCAAAAGTTATTTTCATGGGCAGAATAATCTAGCTCCAACCAAAAGTTAATACAGTTTTTGAGAAACATTTAAGGCCTGTCCCACATTTAGCCTTAATAACTTGTTGAAAAAGTATTTTTAAAAAATAATTTTATTATTTTTAAATGTTGGGCACACAATATGTGCGTATGAGCAAAACTGAAGACTCACAGGCCAGAAATGTCCGAGTCCTCTGGAACGGCCAGGCGTGGAAGCTTCAAACCAAGCTCAGATGCCCTGCAAGAACAATGTAACCATTGGATCATCTCTCCCTACCACACACTGCAGAGTTTAAAAGTTTACTAACACAAACCATTTCAAACTGTACATTTTCAAATTAATCTCAAACTAAATTGAAGCTTATATCCACTAAGCATACCCTTTAAAGAGTGGATGTTGGGCATAACAATTACCAGCGGTTGCCTAGCAACCAGGGTATCTGCACTTACAGTAAGTTTGTCCCAAACACTCACGAAGATCAGCGATGAATAACTACCCACTTAAAAGCTTTATTTACAAGACAGGTGGTACTTTTTCTGGTATTAATGATTCTGATTTTGCTGTTCACAGGAGATAAATTTCAGTGAAAGGATTGGGAAGGTGATACCATGGTCATCAAACCGCCAAGCACTTTTGACAAGCAGCCCTAAGATTGATGCCCGGTTATCAAAGCAATGATAAGCCAATCATTGTCCATCATGGCTTATATTATGTTAATGTCAGGTAACTATCTCAAGCTTTAAAAATGCCATGTGTAAAGTATAGCTTGCCTCCATATATTATAATTCTCATCAGAATGTAAGATTAACTTATGAGTGCCTTGGGGCAGTCCCAAGACTATCCTATTCTTTAAAATGCCTCAGGTAGGCCCCCCAGTCACCAAGTGTCACCTTTCATCCCATCTTCCACTGCCGGAGTACATTATAACAAATAACCTTTCTAATTCTGTAAGCACTGTGTCTGCACGTTGACATGGCTGGAGTCCCTGGTGCCAGGACTGCCGAGGAGCACTCAGAAGCACCGCAGCTGGACCCTGCCAACTGTGCTTGGCTGCCCAGCTCCTTCTGGGCTCCCAAAGCTGGCAAGCTAATATGCTAATAGAATTCATTAGCCTGGGCTTTGACAGACAGTTAAAACAGGACTCCACATCAGCACTCCAGCACTGCAAAGCCATTATGCCATTTCAGGAGGCGCAGCTAATTCAAAGAAGATGATGACAGGGTTTGCAATCAGGGAACATTAGAGTTTAGGGCAGTGGAGAGGCTGAACATGCTAGGCAGGCAATACTGCCAGCAACCATGATTTGATTTCTGGCATCGCCGGTGGGCCTGGCAAAGAAAAACGGAGGTAATGAGATATACTGAGAGACCAGGCAGTGGGACTGGCCTTTGAAGTAATTATTCTCTGGGGTAACAAGGGACAAGATGAAAAAGCTTTCAGGGACAGGCAGTGGACACCCATGGGACCCAGTTTCCATTACAGCATGACACTCTGCTGAGCAACTCTCTCCACTTGGGAAAGCAGAGTACTAAATAGTCTGTCAGAAGGGGGGTGGGGGGAGACACAGGGAAAGTTTGGGAAGGAAATGAAGCTGTAGAGAGACACAGCAAGGCGAGGCCGTCGGAAGCCTGCAAGAGAGCAGCAATCATGAGGGGTCTTTCGGAGTCTCCGATGGGAGCCATGCTCACTCACCTGCTTGGCGTCCATTAATCTCCACATTCATCGTACTATGAGGGAAAGGACAGCGGAGAGAAAAAGGACACAACACAGCCGCAGGCGTCCCTTAAGACGTTGACAAAACAGATAAGCCCTCAGCATGTCCCCTCTGGGGCTCTTGGCTCTGTCCAGTTGGGGACCTAAGCAGCATGATTGAGGAAGCACTTTCTGGAACTGTGAGACTTTCTGAACATAATCAAGCTCACCCAGCAATCCTTTATGGAGGAACAGACCCAGAGCTCCGGCTGAACCAGAAATGAGTCATTTCTCATTTTGTGATAAATACTTCTGAATCAACTTGGAGGTCAGTGGCTAAACAAACTGGAAGCGTGACTGTCACAAGCCAGTGGAGTTTCTTCTTGCCTTCTAACTGAGAGCTTGCCCTGTGCTGTTTGCTCTTCCTCTTGACAAGAGAAAAGTTTCCCCAGCTGAGCATGAACACTGACACTGAGAACATGCACAAATTATGTCACCTTTGACCTTGGCTAAAGAAGTGGGACCTAAGACAATATTAGACCGCGTGTGGACACTCTCTCTCTCTGTCTCCCTGTCTCTGTCTCTGTCTCTTGTAAATATACACACATAGGCATGCACACACGTGCACACAGGAGTCCAGAGACGCTGTGTATTTCAATGGTGTATTTTTATTTGTGCAGATAACAGCACCCAGTGTGGTTATCAGCCGTATGTATCATGTGTCTTCTCCAAAGTCACCACGCCTCCTTCCCTGCTTTCATCTTGAGAACCGCATCCCCATCAGAGCTGTCACTCATACTCTTCAGCAATGTAACTTGGTTATTCCTATAATTTCAACTCTTTCTGCCGCGGAAACACAGTTCACTATAAACTTCAGGCCCACATTTTCATTGGCCTGTTGGAGAGCATTAATGATGGACACTGAACTGGCAGGCGATATGCTTTGACTCACAGCCACCAATTCAAATTCCACTAGTCCAGGACTCCTCCTCCTGCTACCCTGTTCCCATGAACAGTGTCATTATCTCAGTATTTATCTAGAACAAAACTTTAACATCACCCTTTTCTCCCATAACTGGGTGAAAACTGTGTATATTAACTCTTTCGCATCTCTCGCACTGGTTCCGTTTGTCGTCTCTGTCACCAGAGAAATCTAGGCTCTCTTTCGGGTTCCTAGCGCTCTTAATAAGTGAATTTAGAAGTGGACTTTGAAGTGTGGGTACAGTTTCATTGGAGTCTGAGAGAAAGCAACCGCACAGGCTGTAAATCCCAGGATCTGTAGGAACGGGGGAGATGAGGAAAAGGGAGAAAGAAAATCGTGCATTGTGAGTGAGGGGGGTCCACGTGTTCAGCAATGCAGGCTAGCAAGCGGCTGCAATACAGAAGACCCGGGGGCTTCAGAGAAAGAGTGACAGAGTCCAGAGTGTCACGTGAAAGCATAATCAGACTTCTAGCCGGCAAGTCAAGAAAAAGAGATACAGAGAGGGAACAGAAAAAAGGTACTTTTTTTTCCAGTCAGAGCAAAGAACAGGAGGCAGGTTTGGCAGGGCTGCGTGGTGGATGGTCTATAAGAGCTGCATCAGAAGAGGGTCGCACTCGTGATTCTGGAAAGTGTAAATGCATTAGCTCACTAAGAGTATAATTATTCCTCCCATCTCTTTAGCATGGCTTCAATGAAAGGTACTTACTGAGGAATCATCTTCTGGAAAAGCAATTGACAGGCCCAGGTAGATTAAGTCTGTTTTTTGTGTGTGTGTGTGTTGAGAATTTCATACATGAGTACTATATTTGTCTCACCCACACTTCTCCCCATTCAGTGCCTCCCATTTCTCCCAATCTCTTCTTTAACTGTTGTTAAAATATATTCACACACATCTATATATAAATATGGCTTGATGGTTCATTTAGTGTTGCTCTTATGTGTATTTGTTTGGGGCTGACTGCTTGGGCTGGATAACCTATTGGGGTTTTGTCCCTGAAGAGGTCTAATTGTCCCTCTCTCAGCAGCCACTAACTGGCCGTATTCCTCTTTGATATTACTCCCATCAACAGTGGAACGTCAACTGCTGCTGTCATTGTGGAGGTCTGGTTTAGGCAACTATATTTTTGAGATTTTGTGGTTGCAGCTTTTCTGTAACGTATAGAAGACACCACCTCACAGCAGACACCTGGCCCTCTGGTTCTTACAACATTTCTTCCCCTCTTATATGATGTTCCCTGAGCCTTAGGTGTGGGAACTGTGATGTAGATGTATCAGTTGGGGCTAGGCACCCCTCCCCCAGTCAGCTGTTCTCTGCATTTTGACCAGCTGTAGATTTCCGTAATGGTCTCCATCATCTCAAAAGAAAAACCAACTTCTTTGATGAGAGGTGAGAGCTACTTATTTGTGGGAATAAGGATAAGTTCTTAGAGTGCAATTAGAAATTACACTGTGTGGTGATATATTGTGTACCCTAATAAAGCTTACCTGAGGATCAGAGGACAGAGCCAGCCACTAGACTAGACACAGAGGCTAGGCACACACCTTTTATCCCAGTCTGGGAAGCACACATGCCTTTAATCCCAGGAAGTGATGGCAGGGAAGAGAAAGGTATATAAGGTGTGAGGAAACAGGAACTAAGGCAGCTCAGCTGAGACCCATTTGGATGAGGACTCAGAGGCTTTCAGTCTGAGGAAACAGGATCGGCTGAGGAGTAGGTGAAGTGAGGTTGGCTGTGGCTTGTTCTGCTTCTCTGGTCTTTCACCATTTAAGATGTGAACAGCGAGTTTGAGGCCAGCCTGGTCTACAGAGCAAGATACAGGAAAGGTGCAAAGCTACACAGAGAAACCCTGTCTCGAAAAACAAACAAACAAAAAAAAAAAAGATGTGAATAGCAACACTGATTTGGGAAAGTGGTAATAGTAGGTTCTCCATTAGGTCCATGACCTCACCAGCACAGGCAGTTGGCTAGGCTGGTATAGGTTTCTCAAGTACCAGCCATGAATTCTCACCTCCTAAGAGAGCCTTAAGTCCAACTGGACAGCTGCTGGCTGTCCTCAGGATCTAAGTGCCACTACTGCACCCGTGGGGTTGTCTACTCATGCTACCTATTGCTGTGGTTCTTAGCTTTACACTGGGGTAGGACTACCAAGTGCTTTTTTCCCCTGGCGGCTTGTATAACATCTTCAGGTACAGTGAGAGCTCACCCGCAGGGAAGAGGCCTCCAGGTCAGTTCTAGCTCAATTTCTTCCTCCAAGTCTGCTTCCAGGTGGGTTAACTCTTAAAGGATGGGACAGTAATATGTAATATGCTAATCTTTGGAGGAGATCAGGATGCCATGTCTCCACTAGGGTCAGAGGTATAACTCAGATGCCGTTCTTTTGACTAAGAAGAAGTTGCTTTCCCTCAAAGAGCCCCAACAAAACAAAGATGAAACTCCATTTTTTATGTGATGTTTTAAATCCTAAAAAGGGGAAACTGTGAAAATTCTCTTTCTAGTGTCACCAGGGAAACAGGAGGCTGGATTGAGGAATGAGTCCATCCATCCTTGATAGCCTCCTTCTAAAATTTACAGAGAGAGAGAGAGAGAGAGAGAAATAGTTTTGAAAGCCTGAAATCATTACAGAGCTGAGATTGAGGATTTGAAGGGTTTATAGTCTCCACCCTTTGCTGACTTTCAGAACTTGGAAGATGGTCAAGGGGTCCAGTTCACTGGAGCCAGGCTGTGCAGCGGGACTGTCTGAACATGGGTCCTCTATAAACAGGAGGAGGTACAATGAAGATAGTCCACAAGCTCCAAAGATGAATACTGTCACTCCGAGGATTATAACAGATAAAACCAGACTGGAAAACCTAAGCCCTCCAAACACTTCTGGCATTTATTGCCAAAGCTGGGGTAGAACCAAGGCTATTTCTGACTTCTGGATAAGGGCAAGAATAGACTGTTGCTTTTAAGGTCCCAGCCCTAAACCACCTGACCAGTTTATCTCTGTTCTAATCATTACTACCATATTTTTCTAATTAAGGAAGTAAATTATGGATTGAACAGTGTTTTGTGAACAGAACAGGCATATTAAACAGAAAAGTACACTGTACTCACAACCAGCCTACTTCAACTCATTCCTGACTCTGTTCAGTCCGTGCTGAATTTACATACAGTTACTGTACCTCCATATTGTTGCTTCCAGATAAAGTCTGCCTGACTAATTTCTTCCCTTAAGACTTTTCTAGAGCATTGTAAGATCCTCCTGTTTGGGAATTGCTATATACACTGCTTAAGATTAGCTCTGGAAAACATAAATGCCAATTCAGCATGCCTTGCTCCAACAGTCCATCATGTTTCTATGTAAACCAGGATAAATTTGCACCAAAGGCCACTGATGACATGGCAGAGGCCTAGTCTCTTTTTCTCATATTTATCTTAATTTTTCACCTTTGCCCATGCCCCTCTTAGTTTAGGATGAACTAATGTCCGAACTATAAATTTCTTCCTTTTACATTCTACTATTCCTCACGATGGCTCAAATTCTCTATTCTTCAAGAGGTATTCTTAAATTTGAAAGGAGATTATCATTGTGGGCCTGGGAGAGATGGTTCAGAGTAAAGGTGTAGCTAGAGTTTTCCTGCCTGGCCCACAGTCAGCACAAATCTCTGTCACCTGCCAGTCCCACAGCCACTCAGACCCAACCAAGTAAACACAGAGACTTATATTGCCATGCCAGGCTTCTTGCTAACTGTTCTTATATCTTAAATTAATTCATTTCTATAAATCTATATCTTGCCACGTGGCTCATGGCTTACCAGCATCTTCACATGCTGCTTGTCTTGGCGGCAGCTGGCAGTGTCTCCCTCACTCAGCCTTCCATTTTCCAGAATTCTCCTCTCTCCTTGTCCCACCTACTTCTTCCTGGCCACTGGCCAATCAGTGTTTTATTTATACAGAATGATATCTACAGCACTTCCCTTTTTCTTTTTTTTCAAAAAGAAAGGTTTTAACCTTAACATAGTAAAATTACATATACTTTGAGAATTTGAGCGTAGCTTCTCTTACTACTTCCTGCTGGAGGGGGGCGCTGTATCTTATGGGGACACAAAGAAAATTTTAGGATTATGGAGCAGTCCATGAGGCTGTATCGTCTGAGACAGTTGCCTTGAAACCATTCTGGATGTTGGATCATCTGGGCCATGGTGTCATCAGAGACCTTTCAGGGGGTCTTGGCTGGTCAAACCTGATGTATCTTAATCTGGAACAAATCCATAGCCTCTGGCTTTCTCTGGAAGCAAAAGCAGAGCCTCCTTTCCAAAGCAACATATCCTTAGATCCAAATTTTGAAGTCAAGGTATCTTTAAAATATACATATTGGCTTAACTCAACAGCTTTTACAATCAAATATTTTTCTGCAGTTAAAAATCCCAAAGACAACACAATCCAGATTCTATGTGTAGTATCCATCTTTATGTGGCTTATTTTTTGTATTACCTTTACTGTCTCTTTAAAGAATTTGTTTTTAAAAACTATCTTTTTTTATATAACTGTATATATTTCTTTTTTTCTCTCTTTCAAGCCTTCGTACATTTTTTACACACATTGTAAAGCATTTAAAGTCTTGTTCCATCTGAATCTGTCTTATTGAGAATCTATTGTTTTAAACTGCAGCATTACTAGGGCTAAAATAGCAGCTTTGGCTGGTGGCTCTGCCCACCTCAGCTTCCCAACATGGCGGTGGTACATTTATCGCCAGCTCTGAGAGCCATCAACTCTTAGAAACAGTGGTTTTATGCTTCTATCAAAGCAGCGTGTAGCCCAGAAACCTTTTTTTTTGTACTAGCAAAGGCTAAATCCACCATGCAGCTTAATGTGCCACTTGCAGAGGCCTCATTCCCACCATACTGCAGGTCGACCACACATACCAGGAACCTGCCATAGTAACTCAAACACGCAGGCTGCCGCTAACTTGAGAGAAACAACTAGGAACTGCTTTTAGCTCCATTTTAGAATCTTTTTATCAGGTTTTAGGTGGAAACTCTTGCCAACACGTTGGGCACCATTTGTAGCTAGAGTTTTCCTGCCTGGCCCACAGTCAGGGCAATTCTCTGTCACCTGCCAGTCCCACAGCCACTCAGACCCAACCAAGTAAACACAGAGACTTATATCGCTTACAAACTGTATGGCCGTGCCAGGCTTCTTGCTAACTGTTCTTATATCTTAAATTAACCCATTTCTATAAATCTGTACCTTGCCACATGGCTCGTGGCTTACCAGCATCTTCACATGCTGCTTGTCATCATGGCGGTGGCAGTGTCTCCCTCACTCAGCCTTCCATTCCCCAGAATTCTCCTCTCTTCTTGTCCCACCTACTTCTGCCTGGCCACTGGCCAATCAGTGTTTTATTTATACAGAACAATATCCACAGCAATAAAGGCACTTGCTGTCAAGCCTGTGGGCCTGAGTTGATCTCTGGGAGTCACATGGTAGAGGGAGAGAACCATTTCCCACAAGTTATCCTCTGTTTTTCACATGCATGTTATGGCATGCATATATGCATGAGCACACATACAAATAAATAAATAAATAAATGTAAAATGTATTTTAAAGAAAAGATTACTATTACAAGGTAAACGTTTGGTTAACATTTCTCAAGTTTTTTTAGTATTTATTGTCTTGAAAGTAAGACAACATAGTATCTTAATTGGTATTCCAATGCTGTGATGAAACACCATGAACAGAAGCCACTTGGGAGGAAAGGGTTTACTTTAGCTTGCCATGTTCATGGCATACTCCATCCCTGAGGGAAGTCAGGGAAGGAACACAAGGCAGGAACCTGGAATCAAGAACCACAGCAGAGGCCGTGAAGGAACATTGTTTGTGGCTTGCTTACCAAGAATTTCTCAGTTTGCTTTTTTGTACATCCCAGGACCACTTGCCCAGGGTAGCACCAGTCACATTGAGCTGGGCATTCCCACATCATTCATTAGTCAAGAAAATTCCCCACAGGTTTGCCTATGGGCTGGTCTTAGGGAAGCATTTTCTCAGTTGAAGTACCCCTTTCCCAAATGAGGCTAGTTTGTACCATGTTGACAATAACAATAACAACCAGGAGACATAATTTGTGCGTGTTAAAATAATCTGTAGGTTGTACTACCCATGGGTACACATGTAATCATGAGCCTTCCCTGCAATATAAATTGAAATAAATATGTTTATAATCAGACTAGTAAGCACATTCAGTTTCTGCAGGAGAAAGGAACCGTGGAACTCTCCAAAAGGCCTCCTTCCCTGGTACCATCACCTGGGATCTATGTCACCCTTCATTGTCAATTGAGAAGGGGCATGGTCCTGGTGCTCCCACCTTGGACATCTCTACTTGGGCTGTAAAGAAAATCTGACAGATCCCTTGATCAACAAATACTTCCAAACTCCCAGCTATTCAAAGAGACCTGATAGAAATCATTTAGAACTGGAAAAAAAATTGGCTAGAGCATGTTTCTTGCTTGAGAGTGAAGCTGAATTTCTCCTCAACTTTCTAACATGCATCCCACAGAGAAGGGAGAACCTCTTGTTGAGAACCATGGCACCTGAACACTCAGATATTATGATGAGGGGGGAAAAAGCAATGTATTTCTAGAGCCTCTGGTGTTAGTCATGCTAATAACCACATCACCTCCATCACAGAGTTCTTATGAAAATGAAGACAGTACCACATCTAAACACACTTTAAAAGAAAAAAACTCTTGTAACTGTGATCATCTTAGGTAAACAAATATGTGTGACAATATGGTGGGATAATTTGTTGATGATGAGCTGTCATTCTGTAGCTGTCATCATAGAGTCATCCATGTGGCAATCCAAGTGAACCGATTCCAGTAGACAGGAAGGCAGATAGCCTCTGGCTCCTCTCTCTCTCTCTATCAAGGTAACTCATAACTTTGGTATCTCCACTTCAACCCGAATTTCACAGAGACTAAAACTCATTCACAAAAAAAAAAAAAGAAAGAAAAAACATAATTAGCATCATCAAATTTTAGAGCAGGAGGAGACCACAGAGATCATAATTGAGAATAAAGTTTATTTGGGAGATATAATTTTATTTTTCCCTTTGGTGGATTTAACGGCCAAGGCAATCTGCTCCAGATTGCTGTGTCCCTTCATTAAAGAAAATTAACCATTACTCTTAGAGAAAGGGATTATTTCCCCTTGAACATACTTTATATGATAGTTAACCATACCTTTTAAGATACTTTGTTTATCTCTTGTTGCCCATACCTGACCAGAAATCGAGTCTGGCCCAACCCTTCCCAGAGAATGTTCTAATTACAATACACCCCACTTGCCAACTGGTCTTGGTCGAATGAAACACACCGCCACAGAGAATGGCCCCACAGTGAACAATGCTGACAGGAGAAAGGGAGCTGGAGGACGGAAGAGACTGTCCTTGTGTATGCTCCAACAAAGCCTTCAGAAAAGCCAATATATCCTGTAGTGTTAGTGCTAACTAAATACAATTTGCACATGGATGACAGTGTAGCTGCAGTCATAGGAAGAAGAAATAAAATGATGTAAATTCTAATCCCAGCCATACAAGTGGTATGAGCATGCATTTAATCAGATAATCTAGGGAGAAATAATTTGGAAATTGGTTTTTTAAAGTTTGAGACAGGAAAGTGTTTTTAATCATCCTGTATTGTACACTGCTGTATTCAGTTATTATCTACCCTATCAGCTTGTAAACCATGGATGTCAAAAACAAATCAAAACTTTTTTTAGGACTGCAGGGGCAATTATCATACACAATATCCTGCACATAAAAGATGCTTAATATATGTGTGTTGAATAAAAGAATACATGAATAAAAAATACAAAAATGATAGGATCGTTAAGTGATTGAATAAAATAAATCTTAAGAAAAGGAGAGAGAACAAAATCATACACAGACAGTAAACATTAAAATAGGTGAGAGATGTTGGTTGCATCCAGATGCCATAGGCAGGGTGCCTGCTCTCTCCAGTAAACAAGAGACTGCTGAGCTGAGCTGAGGGCGGCTCTTCTCTGTTCCCTGGGAGAAACATTTCAAAACACTGTCACCTTGCAGGTTTCCTTTTCAGATCATGGCCAGCCAGAATGCACCACACTAAGGTGGGAATTATAAGGGCTATTCATCCGAAAGTCTCAGGACGTAAACTGATCAGCAGCTGGGGTCAGGAAGAAATTATGGAGACTCCTAAAAGCTCCTCCGGAGCATTCTGCAGGGCTCGCGGCTGGTGCTGCTATATCTACACTAAAACGAGACTCCACTGTTATTCTTTATTGAGTAGCAAGTCCTACAGTTTTCAAAATGAGAAGAGAACACAACAAAGAAATCTGCTCAAATAGCACCAACACCTCTCATGTTCTAGCTCCCAAACAAAATGCAGGCAGTGGGAGATGAAAGTAAAGAAAACTGTGACATTGTTAATCTAAAATCCAAAGCATTTCTACACAAGCAAGGGGCCATCAGATTTCACAGAAGGACCAGGAAAATAGCATAACCTTCTCCTGAGAGAATACACAGCATGCAGAGCCAAACATTTCATCTTTCAGGTCAACAGCCAAGGCTCCATCAGTTTTCTCACTAAAAAAGATACTTGGGAAGAAAAGAAATGCTCTATTCAGAAATAGAGCCTTTTGGTCCAGGCTGGTAATTTCATTAAGTGGTTTGGTGAAATTATTATTCTACCTAAGGACAAAACCAGGACCTGTACAGAGATGAAGCTCTCATTTCAAGAACACAGTGTCTTAACACCCAGGAGACAACTGCCGCGGTTTATTGAAAGGAAGGAGTGGGGAGCAATTGTCAGACAATGGTTTCCATCCCAGGACTCCCAGGCATCCTGGATGGCCTATTCAAAACAAGCCATGATCTTAGCTGTTCTGTGCACTTCTATGCACAGACTTTTTCAAAGACTCAGATACAGGTAAGGCTGACTGAGAGCAGTAACACCAGCGGCTGAAGTCCTCAGTTCCATCCAAGCTCCTGACGCCTGTGGGAAACAGCTTGAGGCTTTGTGCCGTGCCCAGAGTCAAGAGTTCATCCCATCTTGGTGACATTGGCAGCCAAGTCGAGCGAAGAGCACAGCGTCCCAGGCTACAAAGCTGAAGGGCTCTGCCAGATCCTCACTGTTCTGCCTGAGACGCCTTTGAGAGAGTTGAAGGGCTTTGCCAGATCCTCGCCCTTTCTGCCTGAGACGCCAAAGAGAGCTGTGAGCAGAATGGCAGCCGGGCGAGCTGTACCTGTTTCCACATTAATAGTGTCCTGAAATGACAACCAGAGTGCAGTATACACCGGATAGTGTGAGCATTAGATGGAGCTGGGCTATTTAAAGAAAAGATGGTCACATTTAGCTTGGGTGAGCTCTCCTGGCAACTGCAAGCTCATTTGCATAATAAATATTTGTTAAGTGCTTGCTCTGCGGAAGTGATAGAAACATAATGGTGAACAAGCTTTGGCCTCTGCTCTTCAAGTGCTGAACTAAAGAACTCAATCAATACAATCTTCTCCTTCCACATTTCCCTACCTTCAACTTCTGGACCGTACTAGTAAGCAAAGCTGGGTGGGGCTCGTTGAGTGCTAGGCAGGAGTTCCACCACCGAGCAACATCCTCAGCCATTTTTACAGTTTTTCTTTTGAGACCCTGTCTTGATAAGTCTTCCAGGCTCCTCACCTAGAACTTGTGGTCCTCCTGCCTCAGTCTCCTCAGTAGCTGGGATTACAAACCTTCAACAAGAGGCTATAAGGGAAATGGATGATAATATTATTTAAATGGAATGTGGCTATCTCTATTTTTGGTTTTGGAGGAGTCAGGACGGTGATGGTGTAGTGATCCAAATCCCATGATAGAAAAGGGAGGGGATATGGAGAAGGCTAGATGGAGCAGGGGCCAATTATTTAGCAGAATACAATGGTGACTAACAGACATGCAATGCAACCCAAGCAGAGTTTATGAGCAGGGAATGGAGAAACGTGATTGTTCTCTATAAATAAGGGGACAATATTATTTTTAATTATGGGATGGCTAAAGGCAGCACAGGGAGGTGGGGCAGAGGGGGCAAAAAACCAATGCAAGCTTTTGGGATCTACCATAGGAGAAATGTCTGAGGAGAACGCTCAAGAGCCCAAGGCTCCGTTTCTGAGAGTATCTGACTATGGAATGTCATGTGACCTCCCTCGACATCACCCCTTTATTCAGTGAAATGTAACTATGCAACGCTGATCCCCAGGATGCTATCTTGAGGGTGAGGGAAAGAATCACAGCAAAGCCATGGTGACCCGTGCTGGAGTGGAAGCTTGAGCAGCCACAGGACACAACAGGAAAGTGTAGCACGTGTCCAGCCCCAGAAGACCAGTAGCTGAAGCCGCTGGCCATGCAAATCTCCTGGGACAGGAGCTACATTCCCCTTGAGACACGAGCAAGCGTTCTTGGGAGCAGCAGAGACATCTGGATCACACTTCTGTGGGCCAGGCCCTTCTCTTCCTTTGTGTACCACATCACGCCTCTGCAGACACCACTATAAGCCTCCCAGGAAGAACTTATGACTATCCGCTAAATAATTTAAAATAGAGAGATGAAACCTCAAGGCCTCACTGCCAAATAAAGCAGAGATCTCCCAGGGGCCTCCAGGTCTGAAATATAGGAACTGCTCTTTAGAGGGAAGGAGTACCTTCTCTAAGACCATGATTTGGGGGGTTACTATCAAAACTTCCTTCTTCACCAGACATCCCCAAGTTGAGATTCCCACCATCATAGGGTAGATCTGAAAGTCTGGTCCTCTTAACCTAGCACTGTGAAAACTCCATCATTCTGTGAAAAAAAGGTTTTAAGTCTTCGTAAACTCATCTGTATTCCTTGCATTTTAAAACATCAAAACCACACTAGTAGGTCTTCTGGATCTGAGTCACACTTACAGCCTAATCACAATGTCAGAAGAGGAAACAGAAATGAATCCACGGTATTTTAAAGATAGGTAAATTTACTATTACTGTCTTTGTGGAGATGATGCCTTTAAAAGAGTAAGTGTGGTCCCCGACCCTTGGTCAGTCAGAGATTAGCTGAGTGCGTGCATGCCAAGCATAGAAGATAAAGTGAAAGCTATGGGCAAGGGCACAGCCATTTCTTCCTTCATGAGACTAGCAGGCTACAGACAAAGAGGAAATATGCTGCTGCGGTACGGCAAGCGAGAGGTGGGGATACAGTGTGGAAAACCACACTCGTGTAAGATGCCAACGCTTCAGAAACTCCAGACCTGGGTTAAGAGGAGAGTTTGCCAAAAAAGCAATGGTGATAATTCACGAGAATGTTTGGGGGGGAAGAAAAGCAAGGAAGGAAGGAAGGAAGGAAGGAAGGAAGGAAGGAAGGAAGGAAGGAAGGAAGGGAAAGGGAAGGGAAGGGAAGGGAAGGACGGAGGGAGGGAAGAGGGGAGGGAGAGAGGGAGGGAAGGATAGAAAGAAAGGAACCACTTACTGGATTTAAAAAAAAAACTCAATAGTATATATGGGGAGATTCAACAAAGCAAGAAGAATAGATTTCTCTCTCTCTCTTTTTTTTCTTTTTTAAGTGTTATTTTAAAAAAGAAATCAATGTAGCAGTCACTGGGAAGATCATATCTTTCTTAGACTTATTTTTAAAATATACTGTGTAGCTCTGAATTGTCTTGGTTTGAGTCACCAATATGAGGACCTAACTATCTTTCCAGAGCCTGGGGCCAGTGGGGACCCAGTAGTGGGCCTGATGAATGATGATATCTGATGTTCCCGAGCAACGCTCTATGTTTTACAATTGTGGATTCAAGGAATTCTGAAAGTTACTCTATTGTTACTCCATATGAAAAAACTGAGATTAAGTAGTTCACAATGTTATCACATGACAAAGCTAGGATTTGGACCCCAATAGCCTAAAACTAATGTTTCATCCCAAACTATGTGCTTTGTACCATATGTTGAAGCAGTGAAGTAAGCTGCTAGTGGCTGGTGTCTACTTTTTTAAATGGGGCTAAAGAGGTCAACTGAGAATGAGACCATGCAGGGACTGATGAACCATATCAAGGAGTTTGAATTTCTTCCAGGGAACTGGGAGCCTTTGAATGTGTTTACGTATAAAAATGATGTAGCCTGGTTTGTTTTATACAAAGATATTTCCGGGGACTAAGTTTAGTGTCTGAAATTTCCAAATTGTTAATAGAAGCTTTTCATGAATATCCTGGTTTTGTTTGTAGAAGGAATAGTCAAATATTAAATGTGGTGGATCTAATTAAGCTATATAAAGTGGAGTTACAAAAGTAGGTACTAGAGATTATCAGAAATTAAAACTCTGTTCTGACATCAAATCCATTCCATTGAAATGATAATGTATTTGCCTATAGGGTAGACTTTAGAACCTTCTGGAATGTTTGTTACTGTTTATTTCTGTTTCACATTGGCCTTTGGAGTCTCTGTGACACATATATAAAGAAGTCTTTTACGAAAGAAGAAAACCAAGAACCAAATATGTATGCTATTGAAGATTCTTTTTCATCTCTCATATTCTATCATATGAAACTACGGCTTCAGAATGGACTCATTTTCCTTAAAACCTTCCTCTTCATATGATGAAGACTATCATAGAAAACAGTGCATCGTGTTGCTTGGTTGTTTCCTTATTAAATCTCATGCATCAAATTTCATTCATAATAAAATCTAAAATGTTTTCATCTGAAGAACTGACATGCCTCCATACTGATAATAAACAGTATTCATCCTATCAGCCCTCCCCCTTACTACAGAGAAATTATTACACCTTATTGGAACTGCTGTGTTTGTGTCCTTTGTAGGTGGTATATATGTCCTACACACGTCTCCAAATCCATTGGCTCAGATGAGTAAATCCCCTCTACTCAGATCTTTGTGAGGCATGTTGTGGTGGTTTATATGAGAATGGCCCGCATGGGTTTCTATGTTCTTAGTCCCCAGCTGGTAGAATTGCTTACAAAGGGTTTGGAGGTGTGGCCTTATTGCAGAAGGTATGTCCTTGTTGAAGGAGGTATGTCACTGGGATGGGCTTTGAGGTCTCAAAAACCCAACCCACCAGACCCAGCCTCCCTCCTCTCTCTCTCTCTCTCTCTCTCTCTCTCTCTCTCTCTCTCTCGCTCGCTCGCTCGCTCGCTCGCTCTCTCCTGTCTATGGATCAGGATGTAAAGCTTTCAGCTACTTTTCCAGCAACACCCCTGCCTTTGTGCCACGATGATTCCTGCCACGACGATGGACTAACCCTCTAAAACCGTAAGCAAGTTCTCAATTAAAGGCTTTCTTTTGTAAGAGTTCCCTTGGTCATGGTGCCTCTGCACAGTAATAGAATACTAATTAAAACATGTATGATACAAATTAATTAAATAAAAGTCCAACTTAACCTCACGGGTAGTTGAAAACAATTCAATCTCTCCATGAATACATCTCCCTGGCTATTGGATTAAGTAATAAATCTGTATGAATTAAATACCGCTTTTGCTTTAAAATCTTGAGTTGGTCAACACCAAAAAATATTATCTTGACAAGTTCTCATGCTTCAGATTGAATTATGTCCAAATCTACTGTGTCATTCCAAACTCTTACTACACCTTAAAACCACGTGTAAAGAAAATAAGCAGGAACAGGATCCATCAGGCCTTCAGGAAACGTGGCGGCCTCGCTGTTCCTACCACATCCCTTGTTACCGAGTCGGCTTGTCCTCAATAAAATGGCATGCTCAATTTGCTCAGCTTCCATTCTCTTTCGTTGTCCGTGGTGTGCATCTGTGTAGTATGCGCATATACGTGGACAGACCTGTGCAATTACCCATGCGTGCTCATGTGGTGGCCACCGATTGTCTTGCTCTACCACTGGATACCTTATTTTTTCATGGGACACGCTCTAACTAAACCTGAAGCTCAGCAACACACCTGGACTTGCCAGTGAGGTCCTGGTGTCTACCTGCTCCTAATGTTTGTCCTATAAGCAGTTACCCACTGAGGCATCTCCCCAGCCTCAAAACTTTACTTTTCTATGATAATTGCAGTTCTATTTTCTCAGTAGTTTTTATATTCCGAGTTATTTGTTGGCCTCAGTTCCCACCACTCAGCGTCCCATGTTCTTTTCTAGGAGCAAGCCCATAATATTGAGAGGTGATGCACAGCTGGTACCTTTAAGAGTAACATCTGCATTGCCTGCAATAATTAGCATTTTGCTTTTACGATGCATCCTGCTTTGCATTTATACTGCACCCTGAATCAAATGACTTTAAGACCCCCAAATTAGTTCATCTACACAACACAGCTCTGTTGCCCCAAATTGCAGGAAGATCTGAAGAAATTTTATTCAAATTTAACCTAGCAAATGGGTAAAAGCAAAATTAGGCAAGAAGGCAATAAAAGCAAGTATAGAATAGAAACACCTGCAGATGAAAAACTTGGAACTGTGTCTGTAAGTCAAGCTCTTTCGCTAAGAATTCCTGAGTGCTAATGAAAGCAATTAGCACTCTCACAGCCTGCATCCGCATCCTGCATGTTGGTGGACTCACAGTGGCCAACTTAGCTTCTTCCTCATGCTGTCAGAACAAAGCAAAACTATTTGTAAGGTAGGAAGCCAACCTTCCTGTCATCCTAGAGTCCTCCCTACTCCGTCAAAGAGTATTTTAAAGCCATTCCGTGACAATCTGTTTCCTTGATACTCGCAGTAGATTATTATAAGTGACTTCTAGAGGTTATATCTATTTTACTTTTGACAAAGGTTTCATTCCTTTCCGTAACTCCCGTCCACTGAGAAATGGAAAAGGAATGTGCACGAATTCTGACCGGGTCAGTTCAGATGGAATTTAGTACCTTTATCATTGGCATAGGACAGGGTATTTCTTTGCGGAAGATGTGGGTTCCAAGATACTGCACTAATGTGATATCTTCTGAAAATGTCATTATGTCCATACAGTGATAGTTTGAAATCAATACATTGTTCCCAAATCATCCCTTCCCAGTAGGCTGAGACTGTGCCCTTATTGTGCACACAATTCCATTTATTCAAGTCTATTTGTAAATTTCCCATTTATTCCTCTGATCTATTCATGTTCTGGTCGCATTCTGCATTAAACCCTGAAGCTCTATAAACAAGTGTGGGACCCTTTTAATATGATTCATTTTCAGAATTTCGGTAGCTATGATTATTTGCCATCCTGAGCATTCCTTTGTATCAGTATGAATATTCCAAAAATAATATTGATTTCTTTTAATGTCCATTAAAAATTAGCTTAGAGACAAGAGTGTGTCTTTTAATGTATTCACTTTTTGTTGGTGTTTTTCAATAGAATTCAAAGCTTTCCTTTCTGTGGTCATTCACATATTTTAGTTTATCCTCTTAGGTTTTCCAGGTATTTAATCATATTACCAAAAGTAATAAATTTTGCCATGCCGGGCAGTGGTGGCACACGCCTTTAATCCCAGCACTCGGGAGGCAGAGCCAGGCGGATCTCTTGAGTTCAAGGCCAGCCTGGTCTACAAAGCGAGTTTCAGGAAAGGCGCAAAGCTACACAGAGAAACCCTGTCTCAAAAAACCTAAATAAATAAATAAATAAATTTTGCCATATTTAAAATTGATATTCTTCTATTTTTTTCTTTTCCTGGACTATCCTCTTACATGAATTCAAATAAATACATCAATCAAAGGACCATTCACCATATTCTTGTTTCTAGGGGTTGTCAACTGAAAGATAGATTTTTATTCATAGTTTTTATGTTATATTGAGACAAATTTCAAATCAGTCAATGTTTGTAAACAAAATCACAAAAAATGAGAGTATTTCTTTCTAAACTATTTCAAATTTTTTCAAAATATTATCCAGGTCCAAAAGCAGAGAGTGATTATTCTGATTATGTTGAAAAAATATAATCAAAAAGGTCTCTACATATCCAAATAAAACAGAAACAAAGAAGACAAATATATTCAAAAATGTGTTTATATCTACTATCCACTTATGAGTGAGTACATACCATGTTTGTCTTTCTGAGTCTGGTTTACCTCACTCAGGATAATATTTTCTAGTTCCATCCATTTGCCTACAAACCTCATGATGTCATTGTTTTTCTCAGCTGAGTAGTACTCCATTGTGTATATGTACCACATTTTATTTATCTATTCTTCAGTTGAAGGACATCTAGGTTGTTTCCATGTCCTGGCTATTACAAATAATGCTGCTATAAACATAGTTGAGCATGTGGCCTTGTGGTCTGATTGAGAATTCCTTGGGTATATGTCCAAGAGTGGTATAGCTGGGTCTTGACGGAAGTTGATTACCAATGTTCTAAGAAAGCACCATATTGATTTCCAAAGTGGTTATACAAGTTTGCATTCCCTCCAACAGTGGAGGAGTGTTCCCCTGCTCCACATCCTCTCCAACAAAAGCTGTCAACATTGTTTTTGATCTTAGCCATTCTGACAGATGTAAGATGGTATCTCAGCATTGTTTTGCTTTGCATTTCCATGATGACTAAGGATGTTGAACAATTCCTTAAATGTCTTTCAGCCATTTAAGCTTCTTCTGTTGAGAATTCTCTGTTTAGCTCTATAGCCCGTTTTTCAATTGAACTGTTAGGTATTTTGATGTCTAATTTCTTGAGATCTTTATATATTCTGGATATCAGTCCTCTGTCAGATGTGGGGTTGGTAAAGGTCTTTTCCCATTCTGTGGGCTGTCTTTTGGTCTTATTGATGGTGTCTTTTGCCCTACAAAAGCTTCTCAGTTTCAAGAGGTCCCATTTATTAATTGTTTCTCTCAGTGTCTGTGCTACTGGTGTAAAGCAAAGGATAACCAGACTGCAATTCACAACTCCAGGGAGGCTACCTAGTAAAGAGGACCCTAAGAAAGGCACAGGGATTTCCCAGCGACAGAGAAATGGATGAGATCTACATGAGCAAACTGGGGGTGAGGGGGGTAATGGAGGGCAAGGGTCGAGGGATAAGAGCTTAGGGGAGCACAAGGTCCCAGCTGGATTAGGAGCAGAGTGGGAGAACAAGGAAAGAGATACCATGATAAAAGAAAACCCCATGGGAATAGGAAGAAGCAGAATGCTAGAGAGGTCCCCAGAAATCCACAAAGATACCTCCACTATAGACTACTAGCAATGGTCGAGAGACTGCCTGAGCTGACCTACTCTGGTGATCGGATGGCCGAACACCCTAACTATCGTGATAGAACTCTCATCCAGTGACTGATGGAAGCAGATGCAGAGATCCACCGCCAAACCCCAGGTGGAGCTTCAGGAGGGATTATATGAGCAAGAGATATCGAGACTCTGATTGGAAAAAGCACAGGAACAAATAGCCAAACAAGTGGAAACACAAACTATGAACCAATAGCTGAGGAGCCCCCATGGAACTGGACCAGGCCCTCTGGATAAGTGAGACAGTTGATTAGCTTGAACTGTTTAGGAGGCCCCAAGGCAGTGGGACCAGGACCTGTCCTTGGTACATGAGCTGGCTTTTTGGAACCTAGGGCCTATGCTGAGACACTTTGCTCACCCTTGGTGAAGGGAGGAGGGGACTGGACCTGCCTCAACTGAATGTACCAGGCTGGGCTGACTCCCCAGGGGAGACCTTGCCTTGGAGGAGGTGGAAATGGGGGGTGCATTGGGGGGGGGGAGGCTGGAGGATGGGAGGAGGGAGGACAGGGGAATCCGTGGCTGATATGTAAAATTAAATTAATTATAAAATAAAAATATTTATAAAAAAAGAATAAAAACATTCTTGTGAGCACATAAAAAATGTGTTTACATCCCATTTGACATAGAAAAACATACTATTATATATGGTGTCTTTAAACTGATTTAAATAATTCAAGACTACTAATACAAGGAAATGAACAAAAGACAAAAGTGAACTTCATGGAAAATGAATGTGAACAATTCATAGTCCCATAAAGCAGTAATGTCATTCATGACAAGAGAAAAAAGGTCAATATGATGCCACATGATCATTGATAGTCACAGGTAAAACCCAAGTCCTTGACAAGACCCTACTCTAACAAGTTGCTGAAGTGGGAGAATCTCCAAACTTTACTGATGTCAAGGTAAAGTGGTGACACTTATGGACGGCATTTGCCAGTATCTATCACTACCGCAAAATTGACCATCGTTGTTATAATTCTTCTAGGAATTTATCGCATGGGACTATTTACCTATATACAAAATAAACAATGAACAAGGTTTCCCCATTGCAGCACTGTCTGGGACAATACCTGATTAGAACACCCCTAATATTTTTCTAGAGCAGACTGATTAGAGATGCAGTATCCATGCAGCTGCACTAAAGAACAAGAAAACAGTCTCCAGATTTGAAAGCATCTTGTGGATATCAGTGGAACAAAAATTCAAAGCGAGCTCAATGGCACTTCCTTCCACGTAAGGGGCGATGGGGCAATAAGGAACAACATACAGAGGTATGCATAGACTTCTGGACACCAGCTGGACGGTGGAAGCAAGCATAGCAGACTGGAAACAGAGGTCATTATCTCAGTCGGTAGAACAGCAAGTGGCAGGCATGGAGAGAGCAAAGGCATCTCACTATTCCCTTCCTCCTGTCTTCCTTCCCTCTCTTCCGTCTAGGTTTTATTACTCAATACTTTTTTTAAAAATTAAAGGAGATACTTCTCAGGAAGGTGAGGGGGGAAAAAGTGAAGTCAAAACACCTCTCTTACATCCTCAGAAAAAATAAGGCGTGCCAATCAAGGCTCGGCCCGAATAAAACCAAAACATATTATAAAGAGCAAACTGTTGACGGCCTTTCCGGGAAAGCACTGCTCACACACTCATCTCAGGACGCCCTGGGCTCGCACAGCCAATGGCAAACTTCCATCCCTCTGGGAGAGGGCTCAGGTGCCCAGCCTGGGGAAACCAGCCAAACCTCCCATGATACTCTGCTCCTCCTGGACCTGCTCACATCACAGTTTTCCCCCCTCCCTCTTTGTCAGCCAAGTAATGAACATGTCAACATAAATCCACAACAGCTACTTTTTTCATAAAGCCGGAAAGAAGGCATTGCAAGCTAAACAGTAAGTAGACCCAAAAAGAACGCACCTTGTTTGTTTTTATTAAAGTGATAGATCAGAATAGACCTGCCTTCTATCAAAGATTTTAAAAAATTACACAAAATAAACCACCCTAAGTCCTTTGAAAAAATTTGGCAAGAAAATCAAGATAGCATGATAAAAAGCTGGAAGAACATGTTTTTGCAAAGTTTTGTGCCAAGAAACAAATATTTTAGAACACTGCTTTCATAACTTAAAAAAAATAAAAATGAAAGATAAGATACAGAGAGACATTTCTGAAAGGGGGACAATATAATGGAAGAGGCCACTAAGTATATTAAATAATAATATCGTCATGGCATTTAACGTGTCTCCCAAAGCGAGAAGGAGCTCAATTGACCTTGTAGAGGGTTAAGCCTGGTACGTAGAACACAGTTTGACACACTCTTTCAAACGCCGCAGTAAAAGAAAAAGAAATGAAAAAGTCAGAAGAGAGGGGTTGAGAAGAAGAGCAAGTGGCAGAAATCTGACATCTGGATAATTGATCTTCCTTGAGGAGAAAATGGAATTGCCCCTTCCAAGCCATTTAAGAAATGGGGTTTTACACTTAGCACATTCTCCAGTTTACTTTTACTAAAACCTGAGTGGTACTTCAAAGATCCAATTCATTGATTCCCTGTCCAGATTGTGCGTTGTTTTCTTCAGAAGCCAAATATGAGAGCAGCAACTCAAATTCCTTATCTTAAAAATGAAAAAAGCATATTTATTGAGCGAAGGTCAGACAGAGAGATGTAAAATCTATAAAACTGATATAGGAATTGACCAGTAATGGTAATAACAACTTAGGTGTATGCCAACTATTTTCTATGCACCAGGAACTATGCAGAACATGAGCTAATTTAACTGTGACAGCCACCCTCTAAGGAGACATGAAATCATCCTCAGTACACTAGCCAGTAAGGAAGATCTGGGCACTCAGAGGAGAGCAGAGACTCTAGCCTAGTCTATCCTTCTCCAGAATTCTTGTTTTAACCACCTGGCATCTGTGTGTGGCAGTGAGTCCAAAAGTCCACATAAGGTGCACATCATTCCCAATGGTAAGGCTCACTGCACAGTAAGTATTCCTACATGGTAGCTTCAGGGCTTGTAGATGTCCAGAGGCAGCCAATGAGGAGCCACCAAGATTCAGTCTCTAATAGGGCTATCAACCTGGAATTTCTTAAACCAGTTTTTTTTTATTATCATTTCTACAATGTAAAGAAATCTGTAATTGTTGTTGTCTGTAGTCAACAAGCTATCTTAATTACTGAATAAAGTCTAGCATTTCTTGAACAGTGAACTCTGGGTTCAAGCAGTGCTAGGCTGCTGCCTGCCACATAAAACCTTAAGTGAACTCATTGTGGCAACTGGTGATTGAAAAAGAAGAAATCCTGGCTTTCTTAGACATATAATGAGACAGAAAAACCTGCCAATAATTTAACAGGAGAAAAAAAAACTCTTAATAGGAAGAAATAAGCAAAATTGAAAATCAATAGGATAACTAGGTATGTTAAGCAAAACGCACTGAAAATGACCAATATCCTGAATATCCTAATAAAATACTGAATTTTTACCGTGAAAAGGAAATCCACAAGAGCACAGGCAGAAAAAGATGAGCCAGAATAAGTAACAAGACAGCATGTTGCCCTGGATTCTCTCCTTTCAACATGAGACGTCGGAAGAGAACAAAGCCGCATGGACTGGCTACGCAACACCATCCTCCTGAAGGCCGAGGGAGCGCCTAGCAAGGCAGGCTTCTGCAAAGTCTGGTGGTGGGTACGAAAAAGAGCAATGGCAGACATACACACTAGCACAATGACTCCTCATCACCACTGAGAATAATAATGTGATGCCTATTTTAGAAAAGAAGCACACGGAATTTCATAAACTGCCTGAGATCACACAGCAAGGACATGATAGACATTGGAGTGAAGCCAATCCTGTGGTTCCAGAACCTGTACTTTTTAGGATCGATTGTTTTGAAAATGAACAAATGATCCACGGTAACAGGTGGATGTACAGGCACTATGGAACAGTGCTTCTGGGGCATCTTCTCTCTATCCCCCCAAAGTTTGGGGGCTATTTTATTTTCATTTTACTTCTTTACTGTTGTGGAAGTATATGGTGTGTGTGTGCACAGACATGCCATGGCAAGCATGGCCAGGTCAAAGGACAGCTCTGTGGAACTGGTTCTCTGCTCCATCGTTACTTGAGCTCCAGGGATCAAGCTTAGACCTCAGGTAGGCGCCATGCTTCCCTGCAGCACCAGCTCCTTGCTCCTACTCTCCAAGTTTCTGCTTAAACACCATTCCATTAGGAAAGTTACCTCTTTTCTCTATTTCAGACTAGGTCTGTCAATCAGAGTGTAACCAGGAAATGAGAGAACTCTAGCTCGGTGAAATGGGCTTTGATACAAGGAATTAAAGAAAACTGAGAAGGACGAGGAGGTGGAAGCTCATTTCTCTCCCCTCCTCCTTCGGTCTCTTGTTCTCTTCAGCTGACTCTATCTCAGAAGCACAGGGCAAGGGGTTTTGTCACATCGTTTGCTACCGCATAGAAAAACAGGGGAGAGTGGGGAACGCAGATAACCTTCCTTGTTCTGGCACCGAAATGCCCCATGGCATCCTTACTGCTACAGCTCATTCATTACTGCCTTCCTTCCTGGGCCAGCCCTAGCAGCACGGATTTTAGAGCCCCCATCGGGAAAAAGAATGTGCAGTTAGCTGGTAGCCTGCAGCTGCCCCATCTCCTGGATCCACCTTGTTCACTTCGAAGCCACACACGCCCAGGGTTGCTGTGAACCAGTAGCTAATTGGCAGAGCATTAGATACGCACAGTCGTTGTAGAACTCCTCTGATAGAAAGTCAAGACTTGGCTGAGCCTTATTCAGACTCTCTCCCTCTAGCCTTGCATCCTGCAACATGTAAGACATGTATGAGGCTAGTCCCATGTGATCCCACCACTGTTTTCTCATGGATGGTTGTTTGTCATGGATTGACCATTGTTGTCTCATGGATTCTCCACCTCTTCTTCCTTACCTTCATTTCTTCCCCCTTCTACCCTCTCCTCCCCTAGGATCTCTATCCCAGGGGATATATATTTGAAGGGATTAATTCATATTATTTAATAAGACTTTGGCGATCAGCTTTGGGCACAAATGGATTTAAGACCACTAGTAAATACCCTTCAGATGAGGACCCAGGCAATCACCTTGCAGTTTGCTGCTTTCTCACACAAAAAGAATTCTGTATTCTTCATTAAACTATATCAGAGCTAAACATTCCTGAACTTGACATAGAAGGTAACTCCTACAATTCTTCCTTGGTTTCCAAGCAAAAGAGATAACTTGAAAGTTAACATTTCATAACTTTCCGTTTTCCACTTTCATTGAAATACAAGTGTGTTCAAGATAAAGGGGAAAAGACTGCGTAGATAAGGTCAGAAGAAAGGGTAATTAATAGGATTAGTTTTGTTGTCAATGAACTGAACACTTCAGAATTGGAATCTTTTTTTCCTTCTTTATAGAAGAAAACATTTGAGATACCTAAGTCAAAACAGAGATTATAAAAAATAAAGACTTCACTGCTATGGAGCATTATCACATTCTTCCATCTCAATCTTTAGGACCAAAAGAAAAATTGACAGCCAATGAAAAAAGGCTTACAAAAAAACCCCAAACATGGTGAGACAGTAAACTTGAACCTACTAGAAACATTTTAAATGGTATTGTCCTAACAGTCAAATAGTCACCGTACTTTGCATGAACTTTTCTGGAGACCTCAGTACTCTGCAATATGACATTTCACCTGTTTTGACACTTGATTAGAGTTCATTGACAACAAAGCAGAATAATTCAGTATTGCTTTCTTGATCCAAAGAAGGATTAGAAAGATTGCTGTTTAAAAAAGAGAAGAGAGAGATTCAGGCTAAGCACCACGGGATTCTGTGACAACGCAAATAACTGGACGATGTCTCAGGGCACCACAGGGATAGCTTCAAAATGTTTCCAGCCTCCTGGAGCCTCTGTTTAAGATTCTTCCTCCAAGATGCCTGTTTTATAGCCTAGGCTAGAGGTCCTTCCCTTGATCTTGGTTAACTATCCTGTTGTAAATATGTTTCCCAAAGTAGAGACATACCCCAAAGTAAAAAATGGGGTTAATGCTGTGGTTGCGATGAACATAGACTCTGAAGCCGAATTCTAGAAGGGCAAAGTTCACCTCTAGCATTTCCATGGCATGTGAACGAAGATGAGTTTCCCAACTTCTCTTGCCTTCAGAATTCTTGTCCATAAAATGAAACTGATGATAGTACTATCTTACAGACTTTTTACAAATGTTATTTTCCGAGATATTTTGTTATTTAAATGTCATCATTTCACCAAAAGGGGTTACAGAATGTGGGAGATGCCTGCTATGATATACCTTACTGACTGCAAGAGACCCATTCACTTCTGTAGCCTCAGCTCAGTGCCTCATTGTTGCGTGTGCACCATGATGCCCACACCTGACCTCTGTATATAACGCCAAGAGTGTGAACTTGGGATACAGAAAGGCAGCACAGCTTCCCTCAGCTGGAGATGCTGAGAGACAGCAGGTTACCCTTAACAGATCAAAGCGCCAAATGCAACAAGTAGAGAGAAGAAAGAAGGGGCGAGCACACTTCAGGTTTACCACAGTGTCCGTGGCAGTCAGGGCAGGACATCCTAAAGGTCTGATCTGATGAAAGACGAGGTGCTACATGGTCATGTATCAATTAGACTATCTCTTGATTGATCACTCGAATCCATATACTGATTTGTGCATGGAACCCGCAACTTCAAGACACATCTACAAACAACACCAGGTTCTGTCAATACTAACTATAGTATTTCCCACTTTGTGTGCAGTGAACTATTGATTACATATTGATCTTTTAGCTACGTCCCTACACAACTTTGTCAGTAATATCTTTTCCAGATATGAAGGACAATATTTTTCTATTTGTAGTAAGTACTATCATATATTACAAAGACAAAATAATAGGCATTTTATTGAAACTGAGAATTTTATGTCAACAATTACATAAAACATATTGGTGACTTAGCCATTTCTAAAAGAGCATTGTAGTTTAGTCACATAAATATGCAGTGTGTGGAGGCCCACAAGTAAAAAAATCTCTTTTCAATGCAGGTAACTTCAGTAGAAATATGCATACAGGAATAAATACTACATCTTCAACTCTGATTCATACAAAATACAATAAAGTGATTTTGTACCAAAATGTATATGAAAAACAAGTCATAGTAAGGATTCTAAGATAAATATCAATAAAAAAGACTAGATAATTCTGAAACACCCAAAGAATACATTCACTGTATAAAGCATGTATCTGTAAAAGCACTAAAGAGAAAGACTGTAATTTATCTGTCATTGGCTGTTTCTGGAGAGTAGTTTCTCTACTTTCCTGGATGCTTTTATTCCTCTACAAAGATATCTAAGCTTCCTAAGAGCCTTCTGAATATACAAACTCAGGGGCTTGAGAAACTACATCTCTTCTCTGCTAATTGTGTTCATTTGAAAATAGTTTTCTAATCTCTGGGGAGAGAAGTCCTAAATGTCATTCCTCAGATTCCAATCAGTCTTCCACGGAGGAAAGGAAATTCTTAAAGAGATGGCGAGGAAGAAAGAACATCTATTCTATACACAGTATGCTTAGGAAAGATTTGTTGAACAAACAGCTCCAGGGACCCCATCCTGAACCTATGTTGCCACTACATTTCAGACAACTCTGTCTGGACATGTCAAGCAGACTAGTAAGAAAAGCTTCATAAAAGTTTATTTGCTTCAGGGCATGAAGAACTTTCCAGGAAACAAAAATCCTGAGAGAATAAAAATTCCTTCCAAACAGAATCCAGGTTGTCATTTACCTGCTTCGACACCTTCCCTCTGAATGTTTGTCTGTATCCTATGAAGACAAAGGTGCTCCAGACGAAGAAGGGGCTTCCAAAGATTATTCCACACCATTTCTTGTGGATAGAACACTGTTTATTCAACCTAAAGAGCCCAGTGCAGAGCTGAGGAGGAGGCTCAACCCATACAGTGCCTGCCATGCAGGCCTGAGAACTTGAGTTCAGATGATCAGCACATGCATTACTGGGCATCGTCAAGCAGGTATGTAATGCTGGGGCAGGATGCAGGCCAACTCCCTCTGTAGCTTGTTCGCCAACCGATTTAGCTGGTCAGTGAGTAGCTGGATCAGTTAAAGACCCTGTCTCAGAAGATGAGACATATAAAGAAGACACCCAGTGTTCGACGGTGGTGTCCAGATGCGTTGCACACGTGCGCGCGCGCGCATACACACACAAAGGAAAGGAGGAAAGGGAAAAAGGAAAGATCCCAGAACAAAGTGAGAGGTCTCACTCCCTGCTTTCCCAATCAGCTGTGTGCCCATCAGGAAATTTCACAGACTAATGAGGAGAGTGAGCACAACAGCCACAGGATAGCCAACAGGCATCTCCCAATTTTCAAGAGTCCTTGGAATTCTCACTTCTGGGCTATAGGATAGAGCTGAAGGAAGTGTCACCCACATATTCATTACCCTGTACCAACTCATTGAAGAAATAAAATAGTTCTCTCTCCATAAGATCTTCTACAATCAAAGCTGGAAGGCTGTGATAGCACAGAAGAGATACGACAAAACAGGAAATCACTGGGCTTATTCTGGACAATGGTCTATGACCATTATCATTTTATCTTTGGGCCCTATGGTTACAGGAAATCAATTCAAGCAATCCCTAAGCTCCTTAAAGATTTGCTTGACTTTTTAAAATATGCATTCAGAATTATTGCTTTCAAATGTTTTAATGTCATCTTGTCCCATCATATCTGATAAACAAAAAAAATTAACTCAGGTTGACATCCTCCCTACCAGAGACGAGATATTGAATTATCTAAGGATGTTCTAAATACCAACCTTTAAATGATAGCTGATCTGCAGAAGGCAGGTATTGTTCCTGACACCCCATGTCACATTTCTAACTCTTCATTCTGCTGAGTGCTGCATCCTACAATGCCAGCTAGCATGGAGAGCAGCGGTATACAACGTGCCGGGGTGACTTAAAACTGAACAAAGCCACCATTCAGCCCGAGCATCCATTTTATGTCATCCATTAGGAGAAATATAAGGGCAAAGAATGGAAGGTTATTTTCAACCATTGTTTAAAACATGCCATGCTTTCTCGAACGCTTACATTAAATGTAGCTCCTTCTCTATAGCATTACTCCATGATTCATTATTGTGAAAGCCAATTTAAAAAATAAATCCTATGCCATTTCCCTAATCAACTTGCACTTATACATGCTGTCAGCTCATTCCATAATACTGTTTTTGGCTTGAAATCACGGGCTTTTTAAAATTCTGGAGCTGGAAAGGACCTGGGAGATAATATAGGTCAACCCACTTACCGTACTGATGAGGAAACAGCGCCAAGATGGAAGATTTGTCCAAAGTCACATTGCTAATTAGTGGCAAGGCTCCTGCTAGGGGCTGCCTCCCTTTGCAACCAGGGTCTCTCGGCAATACTGCATGGGGTGATGGCTGCTGTGAGGAAAGCAGTGAGCTGGAGGGCACCTTCACAGTGTTTATGCTAGTATCAACAGAACACAATTAAACCTAACACACTGCTTGAATCTCAGCTAAAGTTTCATTTCTTGTCACATTTCAGTGATTCAAGAGAGTTTGCTATTTATTTAAAGTAGTCAAAAAAAAAAAAAAAACAAAATCCCTGTGAATCTGATAAATATATATAGGCCCAAAATAAAACTCACAGAAAGCCTTGAAGAAGGCCAATGAAATCAAGGCGGTGGGGAGGGGAGCCCTAGAGGGGAGCACCCTGAATGCTCCCTAGCTAATCTCATGTCCAGTGTGAGAGAAAGGAGGGTCAGAGCCATCCTCTTGTCCAGCATGGCCATGAAGCAAATGCTTATTTTCTTCTCTCAGCTTGATCGCCAATGAAGAGCCAGAATAAGCCTCTCAAACATTCATCAACTCAAATAGCCCTTCCTCCATGCTCAGAAGTTCAAGCTGTGAGAGAGGAAGCAGGGAGGACAAGGGGTTGGTGGTCATGTCTTAAGAAGCCTCTTCTAAAGACGGCTGGTTTTGAAAGGCAGGAAGACCCCTCCTCAGAGCGAGTTCAGGAGAGGTGGAAATCTCACCTCCCATTCGGCGCCAAGGCTTAAAACTACTGAAGTGTTGACCTTTGCACTTTGTGCACAGATCGCCTCTGATGAAGCGTGTGCATCTTACAGTATAGTTCCTGTTGTTCCCAACAGTACACTTGACTAAACTCAGTTCACTCCCACCACTCTTACAGTCCCCCCAGTTCTCCCTCCTTCTGCCTTGATTTTTTGCACTCACTCCCAGATTCTCTTCCTAGTTAAATGTGCCCAAACCATTTGCTAAATCATTCCCCCCACCCCACCCCCCTGCTGGAAAATGGAGAACACTTACTCAGTTTGAAGCTGCTTGAACTCCTTCTAGTCTGTCTTACTTATATGATTCCTTTCTCCCTTAGAACTAGACACCAGTGCCTAGACCTGAAAATCTGAACAGTTTCTTCGGTGGTCCTTTTACACATCTTGCTTCCAACTCTTGAAAGCTTAATCGAGGAGACAGATGCAAAAGAGTGACTCTTTTATTGCTCTACTGACCTTGGATTGCCACTCCAAGCCCTAAGCTGACAGTATCTTTAAAGTCCATGTCTCCTTCGGTATTTTTCAAAAGTCTCTTCATTTTTTTTTTTCTTGAGCCTTAACCTTTCTGACTTCCTCACAGAGCTTTCTACGTATATTCCACACTTGTGCCAGACCACCTGCTCTTTGTACCTCTGAGCACAGCCTTTTCAACTCCAGACAGCCTAAGTGCTCGGCCTCACTCAGCATCAGAGCCGCCAGAGATATCATCCCTTTCTTCCCCACAAGGAAAGAAAACAATTCCGAATGCTGCTGCCAGAATTACACTGCAGAGCCTTCTTGACGTTCTTGCTTCTGCGTAGTCCAAGATGGAGGGAACAGGGCGGGAAAGGGGTTGGCACACACAGGGGATTGCTCATCCTCCCTAACGCGGACCCAGGTGATCGGGCCAGAGGCTGATCTGGACATCTTAACATTCTGATGTTTAACATTAGCCTTAGGGATAATGCAACGGGCATTGGTGACTTTTCCTTCTTCTGCTGAACACTGTACACCCTTGGATGCCTTGAGGAAGAGTCTTAGGTGTCCTACAGGCCTCGGTGGCTAAGAGCTCCTTCCCTGCAATTCATAGAGCAACCTAAACAAAGTGTGAGTCTTCACACCCAAGGAAGTGGGTGCAGCTTATCCAGTATGAATGAGCAGCAGTCCCATATTTTGCACCTGCCACTCATGGAAGCTGCAACGTACACTGAGATTTGCCCCAAGTCCAAGCCTCATTGGATCCAGTGATTCAGCCAGCGTGGATTCTGAGACATGCCAGGTGATGAACAGTACCCCGAGCGTTCTCTCAGCCCACCCATGAGTCACACCTTCTGTTGTTAGGCATCATGTGGCCTCTTCACTGACTCACCACCGTCAGTCATGGAACTGCCAGTAAAGACAGGTGTTCCTGCTGCTCCTTGCCATATCCCCGTGTGCCCATGAACACCGTCAAAAACCAGCGACTCCGTAGTATGCCTCTTCCTCCCACTCTCAAGGTTCTCACTCCCTGAGTCAGTTTCATCTCTGTAAACTCGGAGGAACGTCAGCAGGCTCCCACGGGCCTTCTTGGCATGGCAGGCATCACTCCAAGGGCGTCCACCCGGGAAGACACCTGACCACACCTAAAAAGGAAGAAACTTCCACAGAAAGTCTCTGATGCCTTTAAATCCTTCAGCAAAGCATGCAGGGACAGACCAGGACCACCATTTCCTTTGTCAGGGCCTCCCACTGTCTTCCTCTTAGCTGCTTCTGAAACATTCCTGATCCCAGTCCTGGGAGGGGAAAGACAATGCCAATTCGCATGGCTGCTATTTAAAGATGAGACCAAAACGCTATGCATATGCTCCAGCGTGGCCACGATTTTAGCTGTTCAGAGAACACAGCAAGACAAATAGCCGTGCCATGAGAAATTACAGCATTATGTACTGCAATAAATATGACAAATGATAGGCCAGCTATTCATTGGCTCATAACAGTTGGCAGGCACAACCATCTGTGGATCCAAAGTTCAAACTATTTGTTTTCTCTCTTACAGCTGCCTTGATATTTCCCCTTCTCAGCTGGAACCTCTGGCCCCTAAGGTAGTCTGGACAACCTTGCAAAATCTTTGACCTTAGTAGGTTTTTATTAAGAACTCTAGGTATTGCAGTAAAAAAGCTAAACTGTGTATACAACAAAGAAAGCAATACACACACACACACACACACACACACACACACACACACACACACACACGGCACGGGGCAAGGGGTGTCCTTTTCCTAATATAGAGAGTTTTTTTTTAACTTGGAAAGAATCCGAAAGTAGGAGAGGCAAACATAAAGATAATTAAGAAAAATGATGGTGTCTGTTGCCTCAGAAGAAATAAATCTTGTGTGTCTCTCCTTCATTTATTGATTAAACAAGGAACCCTACAATGGATTCCAGTCCCTGCTTTTGTCACTAGAAAGGTAACCCTGAAGTCCATTATTTCATTATGTGAAATGCTAATCTATATTTCTCATTTAGAATCTAAACTCACTGCTTGGTAGAAATCTCACAACTTCTACCACCGATAAGAGGAAGCCTAATGAACCTCAATGTCACCAGAGCCAAACTTACCAATTAGGCCGGTGGTGGAGCACCTCTTCAGTGGGCTTCCAAGGCAGAGTCTTGACAGCACAGAGTTGGAAAATCCATGCTGTGAAAAATCAAGCTATTAAACATGTGTCCTTCTGAACACGGTTACTCCCCGTCTCGATTCTCCCACTCGACTGCAGAATAGTGTTGCAACAGAAAGGTGGAGAGAGTGTTTGCTCGGGTTGTGAAAGGGGCTGAACAAATTCCCTATAACTGTAACTTATACAACTCAACGTGGAAGAGAAGGAATTCAGTAAGACAATGGATATTCTTCTCAGGTAACTTATCTGTAGGACCGTCTTTTTCAGCATGTACTAAAGCAAAATGATCACACCCAAGAGCATTTCTATATATCCTCCACTGTGCACAAAACACCAGATCAAGAGTTATGAGGAGCAAATTTTGGAAAGAGACATTTCAGAGCTATAAAGAGCTCCACTGCCATTTCTCACTAGATATCATACCATCAGATCAACATTGCCACAGTAACGAAGCCATTATTTGTGAACCAAATATGCATGAAGCACGGCTTACGTGTAAAGCATCGAGCATCATTTGGGCTCTTGGGGATGAAGATAAATCAGACAGGATAGTTCCCAGTCATGAAGACGAGTCACAGTATAATTCATGTGGTAAGACAGAAACATGAAAGACACGAACAGCTCTGTGAAAGTCAAGAGACACACTCAGCTTCGAGAACAAAACAATGCAAGGCTTCCTGGAGAAGGAGAGTCTCAGGAAAAAGGAAGGACTTGAACACAAAGTCCTCATAAAACAGCAAAGGTACACCAGCCTGAGGAAGGAGCCAAACAAAACCAGGAAGGCTGGAAAGTGCTTCTGAGCCAAGCTGAGCGAGAAAACAAGTGAAGGGCAGACATGCAAATAAGCATTGAAAATCGTTTATCCACAAATATCAGCTGAGGAGGGCTCTTAGTATATTCCTGGAAATTTCTAAGGCACTGGGGCCAGAGTTTAAAAACAAACAAACAAAACCTCAACTCACACAGAGTTGTGCTCTCGCTGGAGGAGAGAGACACTAAAAAGAACAACAACAACAAAATAATGTGTCAGATAGTTCTAAAGAATGTATCAGTGCACAGAGGTTGTAGAAAGTAGTCAGGCACAATTGTTTGATAGGGCATCTTTCGGGGAGGAATATAAAGTAGGTGAAGGATAAACTAAACTATTGTAAAGGGATACAATCCAGGCAGAGGCCCTAGAGGTGAGATGTGTCTGGTGTGGTTTAGGAAAGATGTCCTGCTGACTTGGCAAAAACAGAGGTAAGAGGTGGATACAAGAGCACTGGGCTTGGAGGATGGTGCAAGTCACATCTCAGGGCTCGGCTGCGAACGTTAGAACTTTGACATGAGACAACATTGGAGGGGTAGCTACATCTTGAGATGAGTGCTATGGCTGTTGCATGGAAAACAGACAGAAAATGATGAGGATGGAATTCAAGAGACCACGTAGAAGATCACAGCAGCATGCAGAACATTCTGGAAAAGAAGGGATGACCGTATAAAGAAGAGACATGGATGAGGCTTATGCCATGAGAGCAAGAAAAGTTGAAAGATTTCTGATAAGGTGCTTATTCACATTCTGAATTGGGCAAATATCCCTCTCTTTATTTACTAAAAAATATAGATTATATGGTTTTAAGTTAATTAGACTCCACCATATCAATTATATTCAAAGCATGAGAGTAGCACAGTTAACTCAGGTAACCAGGAAATTCTGAGGAAGGAGATAGTATCAGACATACAAGACTGAGCTGAGAAAGCTAATGGTGGGGCACACCAACCCAGAAAGACAGTCACGTGGACTGTCTAGACCATCACAAATACTGCACAGCAAAGACTCAGTGTCCCAGGACAGCCGAAGGTCCGTCCATTTCAGGCCATGTTTCTCCTCCCTTCTTCAAAGAAGGTGTAGACCTAGGGGACATGGAGGGGGACTTGAGTCTTCTGCCGTTCTACAGAGCGTACACAATGCTTTCACTCGCCTGTTTAATGAATCTATAAGTTGTCACTACTAGTCTGGGTCCTGCTCAATTTTTGTTGGAGACACAGAGAACTTGGTCTTTGTGTCCCTGGACAGCATCAAATCCTTACTGGTAACAGTTCCAGCTATACCATCAGCATTACCATGTAAGACAGAATAAATCTCGATGGCGCAACTAACTTGACTAACCGCCTTAATTGGCTTTCTTGCCTAGGACTTTGGGACTCCAGTTTTCTCCATTCACAAACTAATAATTCTCAGTTTAGAAAGTCTACTGCAGCCCTCTACATCTCTTATGAGCTGTTGAAAAGAAGATTCTGATTCTATGTAACAGCCATATTGTAACTTCTTTCCTGATAAACTCAGCATAAACCTTCTCTGGGACACTAGTCAGGGAAATGTGTGGTATCAGACATTGTCTGTGTTTTCAGGGTGCCTATCAGACATTGTCTGTGTTTTCAGGGTGCCTCGAGGGAGCAGGGAGTAACTGGTGGTTGCTTCCTACCCAACACTAGTGTGGGCTAAAGATATCTGCTCCACATCCTTCCTTGAGAATGAGAATGCAGCTTTCCTCACCTTCACACCTTTCCTCACTCCTTCAGGGCACCCCTCTGATATCTAGCCCCCACTCCCCATTTCCTATCACAGCTTCATTTTATTAGTCACACAAGCTACCATGTCAGGAGAGAGATGATGCTTGCCTGATGGATCTGGTATCTCAACAGTCACATGACTGATAAACTCTTAAAATCATCCAGGTAAGGTGTCCTGCAGGAGACAGTTATGTCCAATAGAAAAGACAGGGAAGATGATATTTTCAAATGCCTGCAGCAACCTCTAGGTCAGTTGCCTTGTCTGGCCCAAAAATAAAATCTGAAAGAAAAAAAAAAAAGGAGGAAAAAAGTCCACCAGCATAATGTGATGAGAAAGCAAGGTGATATGTCAGAAATAACAATGCAGGTCAAGCTGGCATTTGTTGTCACCGAGAGTGACGAGCAGCTCTTCCTCGCCCTATGGCTGCTTCTGCTCCTCCAGGAAAAAATGATTCTATGTCAGCCATTATCTTCCCAGAGCAATAAAATGTGAGCGTTTTTCTCACTATAAAATGATAGCCCCCTTGCAAATTAAGAATGACCGTGACTCTTGCTAAGTGACAGCAGGTTTCGGAAAACAGCAATTATTCACATCATGGCACTTTAAAAATATTTTAAAGCAGTGTTTCTCAAACTTTTTTTTTATTAGTTCTTTGAGAGTTCATACAATGTGTTTTGGTCATATTCACCTCCCTCTCTCTACTCTTCCCAGATTCACCCCCCTTCCCAACCCACCCAATTTTGTGTCCTCCTTTTTTCAATGTATTAAGTCTAATTTGTGCTGACACACACACACACACACACACACACACACACACACACACACGCACATTCTTGGATGTATGACTTTCCTCTGAAACATGGTCAACCTATCAGGGGCTCCACTCTTAAAGAAAACTAACTCTCCCCCTCCTGGCAGTTATCTATAGCTAACACCTTCTCAGTTGGGGCTGGGACTGCATGCTCACCCCTACCTCTCCATGCTCTAATTTTGACTGGCTTGAGCTTCTACAGGTCTCGTGCATGCTGTCACAACTACTGTGAGTTTATGCGTGCACCTGCCCCAAGGCGTTCATAAAACACTGTTTCCTCGTAGCTATCTGCTACCTCTGGGTCTTGCAACCATTCTACTGTCTCTTCCATAATGATCTCTGAGCCTTGGGGTGAGCGGGCACCACATAAATGTTCCCTTTAGTGCTAAGAATTCTGTGTTCTCTTATGCTCTGAACCTTGGCCAGTTGGATGTTAATCACCATCTCTACACATAGACGACGAGAGAGGCATTTAACTGTGTGAATAACAGTAAGTCTTTTGAGTCAGTTT
Organism: Peromyscus californicus insignis; assembly: GCF_007827085.1. NCBI lineage: Eukaryota > Metazoa > Chordata > Mammalia > Rodentia > Cricetidae > Peromyscus > Peromyscus californicus. The sequence continues at coordinate 4,130,412 of NW_026294514.1, read as the reverse complement.
AACATGTGTCCATTTAACAGAATAATAGTAGGTTCTTCCTCAGGGTTTATGATTTCTCTAGCAACGAGTTCTTGGTTTGCTATGGATTTCAACCCAGGAGGTGAGGCTTAAATTCCATCAGAAAGTTGTTGGTTACTCCCATGGTAGTTTTGCCGTTATTGCCCGAGTGGGCGTGGCTTGCCAAGCCACCCTTTATGTTTGCAAGGTTCACAGCAGGGTCTAGCTGAGTTTTACTTTTCTTCTCTGGGATTCTGATCAGCACCTTCCAGCATCATGATAACTGGCCACTAGGAATGAAGCTTACAGGTTAGGAGGCTTTATTTCTCCTATAACATACATACAGATTCCCTGATGATCTTGCTGAAAGTTAGCTTAAAATTGTGGTATAAGAGTTGAGGGTATTCCCTAAAATTCTACATTTCTAACGTGTTTCCAGGAGATAGTCTGTACTGTAAGTTTTCACCCACATTTGATGTGTCAGACACTAAACAATATCCCCAGTGTTAAACTTGAGATCACTCTTGTTTTTCTTTGCCTTTGAGAAGATTCCTGTATATTCGGTGTGTGTTCAGGAGCCTTGCTTTCCTATTGACAGCTGAAGGTAATTTGAAGTCTGTGGGTGCCCAGGTGTCACTGTCCCAAAAAGAGTGGTTCCATTCTTCACTTATGAATTATGTTGTACATCTTATACTTAATGTGTAAGTCATGTGACTGACTCATTGAAATGGGGACACTTTCTTTCTTAACCATTCTGAAGGTTAGTAATTAAATCCTTAAGAAACCCAGTAAGCAGAGAGTTAGATTGTTTTGGTTATGATTTAGGTCTGTGGAAAGAATTAAGGCTTGCCTTTCTAGATGAATAACATGCTCTTTTACCTGCTTCTTGATAGAATAAGAGCTATGGAAAAATCAGGGAAGGAGGTTTAGAGTAAAAATAATGATATTCTACATTTTGATTCAGATCCTGTCATTTCAAAGAAACCTCTAAAGATAGATTGATTTTGATAATTTCCTGAATTCCCCTCAACATCACCTGGAGCCAATCAAGAAAAATCAGATCTGCTCTGACATTTGGGTGTGAAGCAAAAGCAACACCTTTCTATTCTCAACAGCAGTGTTTCTGGATGTGTGAGGGTGAGATGCTGAGAGGTTGGAGGCTCTGCCTTATCCATGCACGCAGGGAGAGCACATGCCATTGTGTCCTCGGGGAGCTTGGAGTCAGACTGTCAAGGGTAGTGGATCCATCTGAAAATCACTTTGAAGCAGGGTCCACTGATCAGGCCAATTTGCTTTACAGATAAATATCATCTAAAGTCAAGATTGAAAAGACGCTGTTTCTTTAAAACCTATGCCAATTTTCAGATCATCAATTTATTTTCAAATTGCAGAGTTGGGAATGGTAGTTGGGTATGCAGGAGGATATATTGCCCAATTGTCATTTAACCATACATAAATTAAAGTCTGCATAAAAAGAAATGCATTTTACAATTTTCAAATTGATGAAAGTTTTATGGGAAGATATAATGAGAAAAAGGATGTATTTCATGAGGAAAGAATGCTGTCTGGAACAAAGAACCACAGGCAAGAATTTAGGAGTCTAGGACAGAATTGGTGGCATCCCAAAGCATGCCTTCAGGAATAGATGCTCTGGGGAAGGTCAAAAGAGCGTCAGCTGAGCACAGATGCTCCCTGCCTCCTCTGAAACCTTAAAGAAGCTCTAGTCCCAGGCTGTCATGGGGAGGCAGGACCACTTTGGATTTGGCTGGATGATCTGTGGCACATTACTGAAGGGCGCAAGGCGTGAAGATGGGGCATGACATAATAGACAGAAGGCCTGAACTGCCAGTCAGACTGCCCGAGTCTGAGTGCACTTGCCAGCTGTGTGGCCTTGGACAGGTCACACAACCTCCTTGTACCTTAGTGTCTTTTTGTGAAATTTAAAAAAAATAGTAATAGTAACTGTGCCATGGCGTTTTTATCAGCATCTCATGAGTAACTAATGTTCAGATATACCCACATGTGAGTGCTGTATGTTTCTTAAATGAATGAATAATAAAGCATAGCAGCTTGGGTGCACATTCCTGATTGTAACACGAATCTTAAAGGGTCTTGTTAATAAGAAAAACCTGGAACCAGATATTGGGGTGAAAGCTGAAAGACTGGAGAAGCAGAGCAAGCCTCACCTCGCCAACTTCTCAACTGATACTGTTTGCTCAGACTGAAGTCCTCTGAGTCCTCACCCGAAAGGGTCTGAGTTGAACTGACTTAGTTCCTATCTCCTCAAGCCTTATATACCTTTCTCAGTCCTGTCACCACTTCACAGGATTGAAGGCATGTGTACTTCCCAGTACTGGGATTAAAGGTGTGTGCCACCACTGCCTGGCTCTGTTCCCAGTGTGGCCATGAACTCAGAGATCCAGACAGATCTCTGCCTCTTGAATGAAAGGATTAAGGGCGTGTGCCACCACTGTCCAGCCTCTATGTATAATCTCGTGGCTGGCTCTGTCCTCTGATGCCCAGATAAGTTTATTAGGGTACACTGTATATCACCACACCTGATGCTGGTTTCCAAAGCAGACTCTGCCACTCAGGGGACATGCTACCCCATATCTGAAGATTAGACCAGCTACTACTTTGTTATCAAGCCAGTGGCCTTTGGCAAGCTACCAACCTATCTGAAGCTCACAGAGCTCATACGGCAGAGTACTTCCAAATAAATACCCCTATTAGTCTCATCATTAAATCTGGTAAGTAGAATTTAACTCTCCGGAAAATAGTTTATACAAGAAAAGGACAAAGCAAGAAATCCCGTCATATCACACAAGCAGTCCAGGGGAGCATCTCCCCTTAATCAGTCCACCCTGGGAGCAGCCGTTCACCAGTCAGGACTTCAAGGGGGTTGTCCTGCAGCTCACATTGAAGTGTGCAGCCCACAAAGTGATCTCTTTTATTGCTAAATTATTTAAACATGGCGCATGATGGCAGCACCTTCCACTTACACAGGGCATTAATGTCTGCAACGCCTTCCACATCCGTTATTTTATTTGCCCAGACATCTTGTGAGAGCCTCATTTGTCTCCAGAGAAGCAGTTTTGAGGATGTTTCCAAATCTGCTTTCGAAACACGCTTCCATGCCTCCCAAGAGCCTCTGCGTGTTTGCTGCAGAGAGCAAGGCCAGCCTGGTGGAGATGTCCTCGTGTTTCCCTCTTTCCCCTTTCGTTTGCTTCTATCCAATCTGTATCACTCACTATTTTGAAAATATCTCTATTTCAATTAAATTGTATTTTTTTTTCACACAGTCAGTATCTCCACGCATTGACTATCACCATAAGACCCCACACTTCACTTCCATGAACCTAGCCCCTCCAAACCCTGAGTTGATGTCCCACCTCTAGCCATCTGTATGAGATCTAAGAATTAGTGGCATCCATCATATCTCTCAATCCACATGCTCTTCAGCAGATAATCACCTTGGTGGAGGACTTACCAGGTTTTATTATGTAGCTATTGACTCTGTAGTTTACTAGGAAATACTGCCTACTTTCAAAAATAACTGGAATTGCCATTTAAAAAAAAAAACATGAATAATCAGGAGTTCAGCAAGGGATACACCAGCCCAGGGCCAGGAAGAGGGAGCTTCTTGTCCATTCTGCACACACGAACAGCTCTCTTCACCCAGAAGGTCGCCCTGTGAAGTGAGTGCACACTTGGACTGAGGCTGCCAGAGGCATCTAAAGACATTTTTTCTCCTTTCCCCAGCCCAGAATCCTCCACTTCAGGCCTGTTTAGGTCTCTGGAGATTCCATGTGCTTGGCTCTCCCTCTCCTGCCTTCCTTAAATGTGGAGTTTCTTAAATTTAACAAATAGTCATATCATGTTCTATGCATATATTCTAAGTACATCACATGTTAGGTCCCTAATCCTAAGAGCAGTGCTCCCTGACATGATGGTTATTCATTATATCAATGAATAATCAACTGTAAAATGGAGAGGTGTGGTTGGACTCTCTTTTCCACCACCAGCCCCAAATAATGACAAGAACACTTATTAACTATGGAAGCTCGGTCTTCAGTTTAGATTTGTCTAAAATAGCTCTTATAACTTAAATTAACCCATTTATATAACTCTCTTTCATCTGGCACCTTCTATTTCCTCTCTGTGTCTTCTGGCTTCTCTGCCTTTTTCTTCCCAGAGCTCTTTCTGCCCAGAAGTCCCACCTATACCTCCTGACTAGCTGTTGGCTGCTCAGCTTTTTATTACACCAATTACAGCAACACACCTTCACACAGTGTACAAATATCTCATATTTACCCCTTTCTGTCTAAATAAAACAGAAAGGTTTTAACTCTAACATAGTGAAAGCGTACACAATGAGAACAACTATCAAGTAAGAATTGCATTCACAATGTTTAGTCCGTATGTATTTGGCAAATTCAGAGAAAGCACTGTATTATCTATCCTGTCTTAGTGAGTCCAAAGTTTTAAACCTAAACCATTTCTGTCATAACTTGTATTACCATCCTAAAAATATCCTTTTGAACCTAAAAACATCTTTTTAGACAAACAAATTAAGTTTTTATGTTTCTCAACATTATAAACTTTTTATCTCTTATGTAAGTTTTTTTTTTTATATTTGGTAACAAGGAAAACTGTATATCTAGTCTTCAATCCCCATCAGAGACCCAAGAAGGATATAATATTACCTGAGTAAATGGAAAGTGTAGAGTAAACAACTTTCAAAACTATAGAAATGACAGAGACAGCTGGCTGCCTGGACCGTCACCCAAGGTTCCTCTGTAACACTGGGGCATCCATCTTTAGCCTACAGGCCTAGACTATCTGACAGACTTTTCCATGAAGCAGGAATTTTGAAGGACTGACCCACCTTGTTTTGGCAAAGTTTGGCAGTCACCACTTTTGTGTCCTCCTTGTCCAATTTAGACAACACGCTGTCAGCAGTTGAGGCAAGGGCAGTTTCTTGTCTAAATGGCTAGCTTTGCCACATTGAAATCAAACTCCACATGGAGGTTATTCGATACCCATCATCCTTTTTGGAAATAAATTGGTGCTGCCAGTAGCAGATGTCTCTCACTGTCATGAAAAGCCTTATGCTAGTAAAACATTTTAAATGCCATATTCTGTAGTCTTTGAAGTGTTTAAAAACTATCCATTTAAAATATGTTCCTGTTTGACCTTGAAAACATACCTAATGTGATTTTAATTTGATTGTTATAGATTACTAACTACTAACTTGTATTTTTTATTATCCTAAATAGCTTTCAATTATTAAAACTTTACATTACATTTTTAAATGATCTGTATAGGTACAATACCTTAAACAAATGTAGAAACATTATACACTATAACAAAAATAACCTTAAATTTATATCAATATGCAAAAATCCATACCAATGTAGAATATTTGAGACTAGTGGTTGTTCAAAAGTAGACTCAACAATCTACCATTTTATCCCATCATTTCTATACTCTATTCCCTATTTTTCCCTTCAGAAAGAGGTCCCTGAATCTAATCTCCTGTGTTTAGCTTTTTTCTTGACCATGACCAATAACAACTTGTAACCAACCCCCCTAAAGATGACAGACATTCATAACCCACCAAATTACCAAAACCACCCACCCCACCTCTTGAGAATGTGGGTGTTGTGTTCTCTAGAGTACTTCCTGTTGTCTGGGGGCAATGGTATCTTTAAGGGATCCTGAGAAAATTGGGATAATAGTAAAGTCCTGGGAGAACTAGTTGTATTATTTTTTGTTTAGATTCTGTGTGATCAAAAAGTGTAGAGCTTGTCTGAAGTCTTGGCTGGATAGTCTGTGAGGCTGGACCATCTTGGCTAGGAGCTTTGACATTGTTCTGGATGCAGAATTTTGAGGACACTGCAACAGTCATTCTGAAAGGCTGGATCACCCAGGCTTCTTGTGTTTATTAGTGTCTAGTCCTTTATTCTGAAAACACATAAGCTTTTAAAGACAGCAACTGTATCTGTATTAACACAAGTATGGAATGTGCTGTGTGTACAAGTCAGCTAAAGATGATTTTTTTGTTCTATGTTTGAGCAGGTAAAAGGCACCTGTTAACCTTATAAGTTTGTTTGGACTGTATAACAAAACCTCTATCCATGCTATATGAGAGGATGGCATGTAATAATAAGTCATGAGGACTCTGTTAACAACAAGATTTATCATGTCTCATCCAGTCTCAGAGCTGTTCCCATGTGGAAGGATCACATACATGTCACCTGTCCTGTATTCTTCTCTGAATTTTTTTCTTTATGTCTGTAAACAAGATTTTCAGAAGGTCTCCCCCAATTGAACTTGATCTTCATTACTTTTGAAGAGAATCATAACTTTTTATTTCCTGTGGAAACAAAGGCATAACCTCTCCCCAACGCAACATAATTTTTTACTACCGTTTTGGAGTTAAGACATTTTTCAATTATTTAAGTTGGTTTAGTTTAATAGTTTCCATAGTCCAGTGTCCGTCAGCAACTATTGTTTTTGTTCATTAGCATTTAAAAAAAATTAAAGTCAACAAAACACCATATAGGATCCAGACACATTGTGTTTTTCCCATCTTTATGTGGCTCTTTTATCTTACTTTACTCTCTCTTTAAAGACTTTATTATTTTTAAACTACTTGTTTTTCTATGATTGTCTACACCCATTTTCTTTTCTTTCTTTAGCATTTAAGCATATTTTTAAGCATATTATATCTGTTTAGAGGTTTTCTTGGTCTGGACTTGACTTTTTGCATGTCTAAAACCTTCTCTATGAGCCAGACTGTAAACTACGAAGCAGTTGCTAGGCTCTCCGCTGCGTGGCTCCACTTAGCACATGGCCTGGTGACTAGTTCTGCCACTTTGGATTGGTGAAAGTGGAGCCTGATGCCTGGGGCCCCAGCCTTGAGCCAGTCTATCTCCCCCAGCTCCAGTGGGTGCTTCTACACAGTCTCCTGCCCAAAGGAGCCTGCCATTCATAAACCCCATTCAAGTGCTTGGTAGCAGAGCCTCTTAAAGAGTCTCAGCTCTGCACGGTGCTTCCAAACCTACTCAGAACTTTTTTTTTCAGCTTTCTCAGGCCCTATGTGGATTTACATGACCCATGGTAGGTGCCAAATGTAATGAGTCCTTTATCTGTCCCACAAGCCAGCTCCCAAATAATGACATGGAGAGTTCTTATTATGAAAGCTTGGCCTTTAGCTTAGGCTTGTCTTAACTACCTCTTATAACTTAAATGAATCCATTTATATTAATCTATGTTCTGTCATGTGGCGTTACCTCTCTTTCATCTTATACCTCCTGCTTCCTCTCTGTGTCTCCTGGCTTCACCTTTCTTCTTTCCAGAACTCTCCCTGCCTGGAAGTCCTGCCTATAACTCCTAACTAGCTATTGGCCACTCAGATTTTGATTACATCAATCACAGCAAATACATCTGCACACAGTGTACAAATACCTCACGACAGAGAGGTCAGGTGAATTACACGGGTTCCAGCTGCTTGACATAGCCAGAGCAGGACTCCAACAATGAGGGTCTAGAGTCCATGTTCTCTACCCCAGCTCTACTATCGCTTTCTCTTGAGCGACACGGAACAACCGCTTCCTCAAGGGGGCCAAATATCCCACCTGAAATTACCCTTTAACATGAGATGCATCATGTAGTATCATGGCTCCACTCATTCACCGTGTTGGAGGGAAATTACCCGAATAATCCACTTCAGAATGTTTGGAAGTGTGTTCCTCATCTGTCTGAATCTTAGGCACTCTCTAAGCTTCAGGCACCTGCCACTCACCCATTCGGTCTCCCCCTAGGCATGTGCATTACCCAGCATGAGGTCAGTAGCTGGTGTCCCACTAGGGTATGGGAGAAAAGAATTAGACCCACAGACAGTGCGTTTGGTGGCCTTAGCATTTCTACGCTCTTCCCAGAATGTGATTTTTGCATTGAGCCTCATTAGCAGCACACGAACGTGTTATCTAGATTCGGAAGATAACAGAGATGAAATGGGAAAGTAAACTATATACCAGACTTACGACAAGACAAAGTATTTCTATTTTTCTTTTGGAAGGAAGAGAATAATCTTTGTAGAAAAGTGCAAGGAAGATAACTTTAAAATAAATAAGAGTGTGGCACTCCACCTGGCACCTAAGCCCTTCAAGTCTGTAACCTACAGTAAAACCCCAGGGCTCCCTAGACCCTGTCTCACCAGTCTGGGTATTTTCAACTCCAGACCTCAGTATTGTTTTCATTATTTTATGCAGCCTAATAAATTACCGGCCACGTGCTGGTTTAAAATATTTATTATGCGCAGCACTGCATGGTCTGTGAAGGATGGCAAATTTCTGTCAGTATAACTCACACCCATTGATTGTGCATGAAACCAGGCTTGGGCTTTATTAACTGGCTCTGAAGGAGAGAGGAGAGTGAAAACTTCAGTTCTTCCTGATGTGTCTATTTCTCCCTGCCAATGCCACTTCCAGATAACATACAGGGTTTCCCAAGGAAACTCCCACCTGCCATTGCCACAAGCACAAAGTCCATGTGCTCCTCGGAGAGGGATGCTTTCCACAAAAGGATTGAAATTCACTGGAAAGCTGGTCATATCACACTAGAAGAGTGCGTGTGTGTGTGTGTGTGTGTGTGTGTGTGTGTGTGTGTGCTTATCACCTATAAATTCAACAGATTAAAAAGCCTTTAAAAATAGAAGACTGGCAAAAGCCTTGGCATATTCTATCATTAATTGTTTTCTTAAATTTTGAAAATTATTCTTGTTAAAGTTCTGGAGCATATGTTGGAACTGTAGTAAGTCTTATACTGTTCTGTTGTTTTGTTCTTCCTTATCAATGCATAAAATGTAATATTTCTAATATATCTAAAGATATATTAAAGATACCTAAAAGATGAACATCAGTTAGTTGCAGACTGTATCCAAGGTGAGACTGACACTCAATAATAATAAATGTGTGAAGACTAATACACTTCAAGCATAACATTTTATAGACACTTAAATTAGTACATGACCAAAACAGTACCACAACTAAGTAATAACAGCTCACTGCTAGAAAAGTAGGCTGTTTAGAAAATGAATGTCCTAGTTTGGGCCATATAAAGAATATATTCAGTTACTCAGATGTGAAGAAATCAATGTTTTAAAAAAACTGGACAATATAATAAATATTTAGCTTTCTTTGTGGGTGGGAGTTTCTAATGAATAGAAGAAGGCATGTAGATAATGGTTAATTGTTTTAAAAGGTAGTTTTTAATGTACAAATATTAAAAAAATAGAATAGATTTAATTAGAAAATATACTGGAGATTATATCTCATAAAATCTAGTGTGCCACATACTACCTAGAAGGTTTGGAAGGCTTATTTAGTAAGAAAATGCAAAAAAATCAATATTATTATTATAATGGGGAGGAGAATAAACAGTTTTAAGAAATAAATATAAATACAAATAAAATTTTTTACACCCACAGTTCAACCAAACTTGAACCAAAAAATGCTTTTTTTAAAAATTCATATCTACATTCAATATGTACAGACTTTTCTCTTGTCACCATCCCCTAAAGCATAAAATATAACCATGCTTACAGAACTTTCACAGTGTATTTAGCAGTACTGGAACTCTAAAGATTATTTTATGGGCCCTACGTGAGCACTAGCAGACTTGGGTACTCACGGAATTCCAGAAACCAGATTTCCCACGCAGCAAGGAAAAGCAGGATCTTCATCTTACTGAAAATCAAATACTAGCTTTAGAAATAATTTCTCACCTATCTTACTGAAAGACTTTAGAAACTGAAACATTCAGTTGCAATGAAGAGCTGGAGGAACAGCGACCTAAAATATTGCACCACGTAGGCTGGGAAGATGGCTCATTTGGAAGTGCGTTCGCTTTACAAGAATGAAGAGCTGAGTTTGGACCCCCAGAACCCAAATAAAAGGCCAGGCATGGTGACAGATGCCAGTAACCCCATCACTATCAAGATGGGAGACAGAAGGAAATGATCTCTGGAAGTTTGTGGGTCACCTAGCCTGACATGCAGAATTCCAAGCCAATAAGATCCCTGTCACAAACAAACAGGAAAGTTTCCTGAAATGGCACCTAAGGGTGTCCCCTAACCTCTGTACACACTGCTCAGAACCGGCACCCACATCTGTAAACACATATATCAATGTTCACACATACACGTCACACATAAAACTACATTGTGCTATGTGTAAGTTAGTGTAATGTTTCTTAAAACTAGTCTAGGTAATGATCAACAAACTTTATGGACAATTAGATATTCCAGCAAAATAATCTGTCTTCTAGAGACCTGGCCAAAGTCACTAAAAGACATCTGAATACCAGGCAATAGGATATGCTAGTATTTGTAGAAAAGTTTTTTAACATTGAAATATCTGGCATCTTCATGATGGAATATTATGTGATTGTCTTTATAATCACAATTTAAAGAAACAATTTATGTCTTGAAATGGTGTTTCCAGTATACAAAACTTTAAAAACATCATGGTACATACGACATAGCATTATCACAATTTGAATGAAGAAGCATATGGACTGAGATATTTTAAAAAGCCAATATTTGGGGGTCTGAGAGATGGCTCCATGGTTTAGGAACACTATCTGCTCTTTGAGAGAACCTGAGTTTGATTCCTGGCATGCAGTAGGGCAACTCACAACGGCCTGTAACTCCAGATCCAAGAGGTTTAACGCCCTCATCTGGCCTCCAAGGGCAGCTGCACTCAAGTTCACATTCCTACACACAAATATATAACCAAAAAAATAAAAACTGTAAGCCAGTATTTTAATTGACTACCTCTAAGCAGTAACGCTTGAAGTACTTTTCATAGTTTTCTTGATGCTTTGCTATATTTTCTATAATGATCGTGTATATCTCTTATTGCCAGGGAAAACAAGATCTTAATTGTGCGTATATTGATAGAAACACACTTAAACTAGAAAAACCAGCTTTTTGGGATAATTTGGAAAACTCAAGTCAAACGCTGTATTAAAAAAAAAGCTACATGACAGATTCTAGTGAGATTTAAAATGTATGAAAAGTGAACTCCTTCCATGAACGATCCCTCCATTCTCTTTAGTGATCTGCAGTTGCCATTAGGGGACAAATCTCTGAGTCTCTCATGTTTCTGCATGTGTTTTTACCCTAGTATGTTGATTTCATGAACAGCCTTGGGATAAACAGTGTCTCCCTCCAATGCACTAGGCAGCAGACACAGGCACTTCAGCGGTGAGGACGTGGGTGAACTGGGTTCACAACTCCCTGAATGCACTAGCATTACATGAGCGTATCTCACATCGCCCTGTGAGAATTAGAGCCGAGGGGTGGTCGCTCCGAGCAGTGCAGCTCCCTCTGTCTCTCACTCAGAAGTCTCACCCTCCACAAAGCTCCACGGCATTATGACAAGCTAGCTTGTGAGTAGGACAGAGCCTCGGGCCCTTGGCGATGCTCCACAGCTATCTGCTTGCAGACACATCTCTTTGGCTGCGACGTGTTCCTAGTAAAACACACTTAGGAGAGCTAATAGTTAGTCTTCAATGATTATTTATAACTCATTGTATAATGGAATTATAAGATTCTGGGTTATAAACGAGACAGTGAGGGAGGCGATGTGGGAAGAATACCAACTTTTATTCTCAGCAGAGCTTAGATTGTGCTCCACGCACAGCAGAGCTTAGGAGACGGTGCTCCACACACAGCAGAGCTTAGGAGATGGTGCTCCACACACAGCAGAGCTTAGGGGACAGTCCTCCACACACAGAAGAGCTTAGGGGACAGTCCTCCACACACAGCAGAGCTTAGGGGACAGTCCTCCACACACAGCAGAGCTTAGGGGACAGTCCTCCACACACAGCAGAGCTTAGGGGACAGTGCTCCACACACAGCAGAGCTTAGGGGACAGTCCTCCACACACAGCAGCACAGCAGAGTCTTCTGGAATTGAAATTGGAAGAAACAGAATAGGACTACCATGAGATTTGCCATCATCTTGGAGTATGAGAAGTTGTTGCTAAACAAGAACAAATGACGTTGCATTGGGATGCAGCTTAGTTGGTAGAATGCTTGCCTACATAGCGTGCTCAGGATCCTGCCACCTAACCTTGGTGTGGTGGCAATACCTCTGAAATCTCAGCACTTAGAAGGCTAAAGCAATAGAACCAGAAGTTTAATGTCTTCCTTGGCTACATAGTCAGTTCCAGGACAGCCTGGGCTACAGAAGACTCTGTCTCCATCGTACAATACATGGAAAAATATCTATAGCATACAGCAAATGGACAAACCCTTATAATTGGCCAGGCAAGTCCTGAACCCTGACTCAAGAGAACATCTGTAATTCTGTGACATCATGGTGATAAGTCACACCAACTGGTTGTCAACTTTGGGAATTCCAGATGGCATGTCATTGACCCTGGCAAAATGTGTGTGTATTTGTTTGTTTGTTTGTTTTTATATTCTTTGACAGGGTATTTTGTGATAGTTTAGAGATTTTTAAAATGAGAAGAAAAATGTGGCATTCTTCCCCAGCAAAGAAATTTGTAAGAAATAGTATAGGATTGATTTACAAACATTTTCAGTTGCGTTCTGTGCTGAGGCATTAATCCTGTGTGAGAGCACATAGCTTTCCACCCACTGAGCCACACAGCCACACCATGGTGGTGTGCACCCTGACATTAAACAAGACTAGTACCAGATGTGGGCTCTATCGGTGTGCTTACGGTTTGTTCCCCTAACCTAATGGATGGTTTCCAGTAAGCTGGTGTCTAAGTCAGGAAAAATATCAGTGTACAGATTAAATTATTTTCTCAAAAATTCTTCAAAAACGAAGACTCAAATGACAAGTTTTATTTTAAGTTCTTGCTTCAAATGTTTTGTTATAATTATGCCATTAAAGTGCTGAGCAGTGGGCAAAGGAATCCATTCATCTGAAGATTCACACACATCAAGTCTTGAAAATCCCACAGGTGCTTCCCCTCTCTAATCTCTGAATTAGGGAAATGTGCAGCCAGTACTTCTAAGAGACTCCTATACTTCAGAATGCCAGAGGAAAACCAAACTTAATCCTGAAAATGACCTCTACTGGGATAGGGAAATGACGGCTCATAGAGCAAGTACCAAGTAGACGCTTTGAAAGTGTACTTGAGCTTAGTTAGGCCTGTTTGAACTGTAGTGCTGCACCTCCGCTCATCTTGAGCAACGCCGTTTATGATGTGGGAGTGCCCTGATGACTATTGTGTTGTTTAGCTCTTTTCTCCTCTCTGCTTGCAGAGAGAGAGAGAGAGAGAGAGAGAGAGAGAGAGAGAGAGAGAGAGAAATAGAGCAAATAGAAAAAGCTCCAGGATTCTTACACGGTGTGTGAATCCACTTAACACAATTATGATGTCTAATTGATCCTAGCAATGTGAGTGATGAATCATTTCTCCAGGTGTTTCCTCAAAAGAATGAATTTCGTTCCAGTGTTTGGACCATCGTTTAAACTGACTGTAATTGTGCCATTTTAATATGGAGGACATAATTGAATCCAAATTTATATACAAAAACATTCTGTCCCTGGGTACAAAAGTAACAGCACATCCCCTACCTGAGTATCAACTTCTCTCGGTATACAGGAAAGGAAACAACTGAATTCCATCATTTGTGTCTCTTTTTGTACTTGATTTGATGGTATCTCCTGCCATCTACTGATAGGTAAAAAGTGATAAAAACAACAACTTTTCTGAATCCTACTGTCATTGTGCAGAGATGACCACTTGCCAGCTTTTGTTTGAATATGGAAAAGTAACCGACTACATCAGGATTTTCCACCCAGAAACGAGCACGGTGTCAGCTTCCGGGGAACAGCTTTACCTGTGCTCACAGCGCTGTACACAGGTAGCGCTACCGTCTGGGCAAACAGCATTGTTTTCATTAGCTTTGGAGTCAGGCGGCTTTCTGGGGCAGCTCACGCAAGAACACAAAATCTCGTTTTCAGTTTATGGTTTTTTGCTCTAAAATAAAAGTGTTTGGGATGGGGCTCTATTTGGGATGGGGCACGCCTCCTCCCACCTCCAAGATGTTCTGAGCTTTACAGGGCATTTGAGTCCTTGATAATGTAATTACAAAGAACTGATCATTCAGAACTTTATAGACAACTCAATTACATTCCCAGAGTGCCACCCTTTGGTGACAGAGTCCCTCGCTGCCCTCTGAATAAGGCTCCTCCCCATTTTGTCTGTTACACCTGAGGCTGCGTACTCAGTCTGTCCCAAAGTGCAGTGTCTTTTAGAGGTAGTCTGCCGCTGCTCCTTATGTTGATAAGCCGTGTTCACCGTGAAAGACTTGTCATCACACAAAAACTTAGTTTGGAAATGGTGCCTAAGCTGTTAACTGTAAATGTCTTCCTCAGCTACCTCTGCAGCTGACCACAACTCCCAACCGGGCAATAGATATATTCGATTTGTTTTCTAACCTTTGAAGAACAGCCAGCCACAATGACTCTTTACTTACCTAAGGGTCACTTCCCTGGTGGCTTCAAATGTCTAGGATACCACTGAGAGTCAAAGATGGACAAGAAAAAGTCTCAGAGAAAGGTCGCCAAAGGTCTCCAAATGTAGACCCATGTGTTACGAAGCCTGGTCACCTGTCCATGCACTTGCCTGCAGACTTTCTTCGCCCCCTTCAAAGACACAGTTCCTCAATGGAAACAAATTCCGAATCTTACCCAAACTGGCTGTATTTAGGCATTGGTTTAGAGCTAGCAAACTCCGTAGGAGAGATGCTGCTGGGGTTTGGGGAGCAGCCGTGAGAGGTGACAGCGAAGCCCTCTGACGGGAAACACAAAAGTGGACATGTGTTCTCTCCACTAAGTCTTCCAGAAGGGCGAAGAATGTGTAACTTGTTTTTGAAAGGTTACTAGTACAATCTATTGAAGTAATAAACGAACAAAAGTATCCACTGTGTACATTTTTATTAAGAAAAATTCACTGTGTAGACGTTCTCAATTCTAGATGATTTCACACAGACAGCTTACACCAAAAGCAGAAATGGAGTCTGACACAGGGGGGGCACTTACCTCACCAGAGTCCCACTCACCCACCCAGAAATGCCCTGCAGTGGAAGACAAGTGCTGGGACTGAACTCAGGGCCTTGCATTCTCTACCACCCACCTATCTCCCTAATGCTTGGCTTAATTGATTTACAGAGTCTTCTTATGTACCCATGCTCGCCTCAAACTCATAATCCTCCCCCACCAGAGGACTGTGGCTAAGTAGCACATATCATCATGTCTAGCTCTCCAAATTTCCTTCCCAGAGGCAGAGCAAGCGCTTGAACTCAGAGTTACTGATTTCCCAGCAGACTTTGCCCTCTTCCTCCTTTACTTCACATCCCCTGAACCACGTTTGTTTAAGAGCATAGAGCATTTGCCCCACAAGCCTGGCGACGTGAGTGAGATGCTGGAACTCATGTAAAGATGAATGGGCAGAACTAGCATCACAAAATTGTCCACACACACACACACACACACACACACACACACACACACACACACACACACAAATACACAGAGAAGGTGAGGGAGCGTATGCAAAATAAACTTTTTCCTAAGAGCTCCAATTCGTCTCTGACTTTGGTCAGAATCACAGTGTGTACAGAGATTCCGTGGCCCTCTAGAAGGGGCCCCACCCAGGTAACTGCTATAGTTTAACCTGATTCTCTGGTATCACATCAAGTCCCAGCTTGCCAGATGCCTAGGGATCACAATTCTGAATATGGCCTTCTTCCCTGGAGGCAAGTCCAAATCCTTGGCAAAAGCCTGTCCCATGTCCCATTGTCCTGATGGTAGCAGGGCCCAGGGTTCAGTCAGGATGCTGGATCAGAGAGTCTCTCACATGTCTTCCATTAGTACTATCCTGGGAAGCACAGTGTGTCAGAAAAAGAAAAAGAAGAAAAAAAAAAAACAATAACAAGGAACAGATTGCAAGAAAAAAAATAGGGATCTGCTTCTGCCTCCCTCGGATTTGCCCCTTTCCCGTCGTGCAGTGGGGTGTGAAGAAGCACAGCTTGGGAGGAATGTGGACTGCTCTGTAAAGGTCATGGAAGTTTCCAACAGAAAGTGATGACTCATGTTCCATACATCCTGATCTTTCAGAGTGTGCAGGAAAAATGCAATCCGCTCCAACACACCCTGTCTTTCCATGGTTTCTTGCCAGTTCACTTGTGAATTTCACGACAAAGGGCAGTTCAACAGCCAAGGTGAGGGAAGTTGCTGATGTGAACAAAAGTTCAATGGGAGGGCAAGAGGACACAGGTCCCTCTGTGCTTTGCGTTTTCCACGGACAGGTTCACCAACACAGAGATCCGTTCTCATGCAAATATGCAGCTCGGTGTTTGGGCATCTTTCAGAGCAGTTTTAGAGGCTGCCTTTCCTCCGGGGTCTGTATACACACATGTGCACGCACACACAAACACCAGCTTTGAAATTGTATGGTATTGTCTCAGAACTTGAAACACATCCAGCTTTTGACCTTAACTTTCCAACACTTCAGGAAGCAGGAATTCTCACACCCCCGGGGCCTCTTAGTAAAACAAGCCCCTGGGAAAGTCTGGCCAAAAGATGCTTGGTTGTACATGCTGCATACATACCCTTCTCTCTCCTCACTCAAGACATACAAGATCACCCTGTCTAGATCTTGATACGAACTCATTGAACAACCAAGCAATACGGCTCTGCAGCAGACGTATGGCACACGCGATCAACTTGCCATCTGCATGTGAGTTTCGGAAACGTGGACTAAACGGCATTTGCTTCCCAGGGGTGCAGAGAAACAATCAGCCCCACCCTTCCTCCTTGCTTGTATCATAGCACTCAACACTCAGATTCCAAGACTGAGGGGATTGGCCAAGCCTTATTCTGTTCTCATTCCGTTATGCCTGGCAGAGACAAGAATCCTTGACAATCCAAGGACATGCAGGAGAGGGGTGTGGTCCCCAAGGGGAAGTGGGATACTGTTATCAGAGGAAACAGCAATGCATTCTGGGCAGGAAAATTGGGAGATTAGCTTTAAAGCAAGCAAGCAAGCCAGGTAATGTCCAAGCTCAGCTAGACCTTCAACGGTTGTTCAAGGTTACAGAGAGGAGGAGAACACTTAGCTGCTGTTATGAGCTTCCCTACATATAAGATTATGGCCCTAAAGCCAGGAAGGCCCACACTGTTAGGAGCCCAGCATAGTTTACTGATCTCCATATAAAATGAGAGAGTCCCAAAGCCTTTGTCAATTCTCTGTCAAAATGAAAATAGAACAAGAAATTCTTTTTTTTTTTGTTTTTTTGTTTTTTTTTTTTTTTATGTAACCCTGGCTGTCCTGGAACTTCATCTGTAGTTGAGGCTGGCCTCAAACTCAGAGATCTGCCTCTGCCTCTCGGATTCTGGAATTAAAGGAGTGTGCCACCATGCCTGGCTGAGCAAGAAAATTTTAAATTCAGAAAATTATAGAGGCTGAGGGTGTAGCTCAGTAGTAGAACACTTACCTACCATGCATCTGGCCTCAGTGGATTCCCAGGCTGAACATGGGGGTTGAAGGGAGAGGATACACACGCTCTGTGCAGAAGTTCCCTCAGTCTACAAGAGCTTGCTGTTTTTTTTTTTGTTTTTTTTTTTTTTTTTTTTGGTTTTTTGAGACAGGGTTTCTCTGTGTAGCTTTGCGCCTTTCCTGGAACTCACTTGGTAGCCTAGGCTGGCCTCAAACTCACAGAGATCCGCCTGGCTCTGCCTCCCGAGTGCTGGGATTAAAGGCGTGCGCCACCACCGCCCGGCAAGCTTGCTGTTTTATTCTTACATGCATACATTTCACCATGGCACAGCTGCATTCAACAAAACAATATTCCTTGTATAAAATAAAAGTCTGGTTACCTTTAAATCCCACATATTGACTCTAGGTCTGCTGACAAAAACTACATGGAAAAAAAAAAAAGAACTACATTCTTATTTGGCAACTTGTCAAGCATTTGAATTATAGCTACAACCTTCTTCCAAAACACAACAACAGTAATAATAATTGACCTTTCTAGGTTGAACACCTCCAGGTTCTTTCAATGGTTCCTTAGGAAATTTTGCTGATAATCCCCATCAAATTTGGCCAGTCTTCTGTGGAAGTACTAGTTAAATAGAGAACAACTATATTTCCTAACTACCCTCTTCCAGAACAGATTTCCAGAGGCTGAGTTCCACTTTGTCAATATCCCTTTAAGAAATATGATGCCCAAAATGAAATGCAGCACTCCAGAGCCAGAAAGCAAACGCATGGCGTTCAGCACGCTTCACAGAGAGGCTGCCATATGTCACTAAGTGTTTCGGGATCTGCCATCATTGAAGAGGAGGCACAAGACTGCAGGGGAGTCAAGACAGAGTCCTGGGTAGTGTTCCAGTATCATTCAGTGCGAAGCCCTAAATAAGGAAAACAACAGATGCAGTGTGCTGCTCTTCATACAAAACTCTTCAGCATGGGAATGCCTTATCATAGTCACAACCTACTGTTGCCTCGCAGCCCCTGGGGGAACTTCCCTGGGGACGTGTTAGAAGAGGAAACTGCCTTGAAAGAAATTTCTCAGGCACATTAGAGCTGACAGAAATCAGTTCTGATGTCAGGACTCGCTGTGTCAGAACAGTAAGGAGGAACAGGGACCAGGCGTGTTCAGCGAGCTACCGTAGCCCATGCTGAAAGCCACCTCCAAAGGCTCCTGTCCTGAGGGTTTCGCCAACCTCTAATCCGGGCATGAGGTGGAAGGAGAAATGAGAGCTCGTTATCCAGGCAGGTTTGGGTAACGGGATATCAAATACACACTTGGCAGATTCAGTACATTCCCCATGGCTACTAGAAAACCCGACACAGGAGTCTCCTCTGATTTGCTGTTGATTGTAAGCTGTCTGGCTCCGTGTGATTCTACAACAGCTTCAGCTAATTCAGAGATTTAAAAGCCCAGCCCAGGGAGCAGCTCATGCATTTATAAAGCATCTGAGAGATTATGGGTACTGAAGCCAGGGAATATTTCACATTCTCCCTACCTACAGCTGGCAGTCTTGTATTCCTAAGACACACATAACCACACACGCAGGACATGGAGAGGCATGGACTCTGTGTGTGTGTGTGTGTGTGTGTGTGTGTGTGTGTGTGTGTGTGTGTGTGTGTGTGTTGAGAGTCGTTTCAAATCTAAGCCTCATTATTTACTTTCCAAATCTCCTAAGCAATGACAATCAATTCTCCCTAGTTTGTCTAAAGACTATGCCCAAACTCCTTACTCTTACTATTGAATACGGTGATAAACTGCTCGCGGCGGCTGCTGGGAACGGGACCATGCAGTCTGCTTCCTCTCAGTATTTGTTTGTCCTCCTTTATTTCCTTAGCTGTTTTTGAGCCTTGTCTTAGGAAAAATAAATGAACATATGGCATGGTGACTCTGGCAGGCACTGTGGACACATCATTCAGGCAGACCGGCGTTTTGATGACGGTGTGGCTGCATGGGTGACACAGCCCAGCTCCAGATGAAAGGTGTGTTGCATCTGGATTCTGTAGAAGCATAGAAGGTTTCTCCCAGGCGTGTTTTCAGAGAGGTCTAGCCAACCTCCTCTTGTCTGACAAGCCAGCCTGCAGCACAACTTTCACTCTCTCGGGAGAAAATCGACTCCCTGTAGAACGCGAACAGCTGATCCCAAAGGCAGAGGACTAAGCTACCTGTGGCTTACTGGTAAGTACAGAAACGTGCCTGCATTTTAGGATACATGCTCAATGAAGCATGTAGGTCATGAGGGCAAGGATTTTTTTTTTTCTAATTTTTGCCTGTCACGTTTATTGAGTTATCCCAAATGCATTAAACAGTGCCTAATATATACTTGTGGAATAAACAGTGTGGTTAAGAATCACCGTTCCCTCCGCATTCAATTCTGTGGCTGCCTTATTCCTAGACACCCGCTGACACCATTCTGCGTTGAAATGGTGGAGCATAAACAATAGCAGGCTGACAGATAACAGTACTCAGAATAACGGAGGGATGGCCGGCCCTCAAGTAAGGAGCCTCAGCGGAAGATAATATTTAGATTCATGTAGATGTAAAACTTTGTGTTAGCATTTTACCACCCAAGAAATCCTTTTCATGTCTTTTCCCATTATGCCAAAGGAGTTCACACAGAGCAGACTGGCTGTGCTCCTCCTTGTCAGGGGCACCACACGTCTTTGTATCCCCTGGGAATTTAACACCTTACTAACCTTAGCTCAGGCTAAGAGGAGGAAATTCCAGTGTGGCATGCCTTTGATCTGTACCACCAGCAGCAGAGTCTGCAAAGAGTTCAAAGAACAGGACAGATGAGTTGAGTCCTGCTGCCAATGCAAATCTCCGGCCTTGAAGGATGGGAAGCTGCAGTGCTGAGGCCCCAGCAGAACCAGGGATAGGGAACTAAAGCTGCAGGCAATACTCCTGCAGATCACCAGGCTGCAGTGAGGGAAGGAGCAGAGCCCAGAGGAGGCCACCAGCCTCTCCACTGCTACCACTCAGACTACCACGTGGCCTGGGTCGTCCAACAATGGAGGTACCACCAGTTCCCAACCTAGTGCTGAAGGCCTGGAGGGTTCTTCGGGAGCCACTGGCCCTTGGTCTGCACTGAAAGCCTGAAGAAGCTGGGTTCAGATATCAGAGAAGGAAGGCAGCAGAGGCTGCAGCAGCAGCAGCAGCAGCAGCAGCAGCAGGGTAGATGAGCTGGCCAGGAAGAGAAGCAGGAAAAGCAAAGCTTCCTTCTCCCATCTTTTAACTCGGCTGCAATGGGAAGGAAGGGGCTGCAATGGGAAAGGGCTGTGATGGGAAGGGGCTGCCCACATCTAGGGGAGGTCTTTACATTTCAAGTAACTTACTGCAGAAAACCCCTCACAGATGTGCCCAGCAGCTTGACCCTCTGTTGATTCTATATACACCCCAGCTGACAGCCAATATATAACATCACAGTATAGTAAGACAAAAATAATGACTGGTGGTCAAACCTCCTGAATAAGCATTGTGTTCTTCTGTCTAATAGGAATATCCCAAGCTTTACCTTATTATTTACTCATACATAAAAACTACCCGGTAAGTAATTCGGGGATGTAGCAAGTGAGGTGCAGAGTCTTCACAGGCAAAGATCCAATCAGAGTACTACATTGTTTTACAGTAAGTTTATAATTATACCATATTTGAAAACTAGAGAAATGAGAAAATACTTGTTAAGGGCTTGGACACTTTACACAGGCTCACAGATCAAAGACTTACATTTTTTACCTTTTTTACTACATTAATTGTAAGGAATAGCATGTTGGGGTAATGTCCACCCATTCTTAGGCCACTGAGTCCCAGTGATTAAGTCAAAAGGAATGTGGTGAGGCAATGAGGGGAAAGTTCAGGTGCATCTCAGATAACTTCATCTTTTTTAAAATTGTTTTAGAAAAAAAAAAAAAAAAAACTCAGCTCTGAGGCACCAAGTTCTTCCAGAGCAAGACAGCAGAGAGATTCTCACACATGCAGAGCTGTGAAAGAGTGGAACAGATCCATCTTCCTATCCAGCTTCGTTCACCCCGTGAGCCTTTCCAAGGGGCAGGCTGGAGCCCTGGGACTGACTCCGCAGACCTTTCCCAGGAAAACCTAATGTCCACAGCATAATCTGCTGAGGGGATCTTGGGAATCACTCCCAGCGGAGACCGCATTGAACTGTCATCTTTGTTTCTAAGTCAATCTCTTGTCCCAGATGAGGTAGGAAGCCAAGCCTTCCGATTAGACATCTCCACGAGTATCAGCACTCTGGCTCTGCTAGCTGTAGCTTTTTGTTTCCTAGACCTTAACCCTGTTGGGTTGTAGATAAAAATGAGAAAGGAGATTAAACTCAAGTTGTAACTGCCTGCTGCTTAGGCCACATTTATTTTCAAATAGCCATGGAGTAAGCACTGGGGATGAAGGAGCACCTCCGAGGAATGCACAGGCTGCTTCCACAAAGCCCTGAGAAGGGAGCGCGTAGGGCCCAGGGTATATGTCACTGTGCCTAAGTTTTTTTGTTTTGCTTTTGTAGGAAAACAAGTTTTCTAATGTTTCTGGCCCGCTCCCTTATCTGTAAAATGATTATGATAGTAAAAACCACGATTAAAAGGTTGCAGAAATAACTGGCTTAGACAATGTATTAGCTAACCTAGTTTAACTTTTTTGACACTTCCATAACCTAATATGTGAAAATTACTATCTCTATTTCACAACTGAGAAGACCATGGCTCAGAAAGGATCCAGGCCTTTCCTTAGCAGGGTGGCAGGGGAGAGGGACTTCTTGTGGAATTACTGATGGTTAAGCTTGAGAGTCATTGTTTGAATAGGTCAAGACTCCATATCTTATTTTGTATATTCTATTTTAAAGAGAGCTTGCAAAACATCTTTAGTTCTGAAACCCATAGAAATTGGATGTGCCTGATGCTAGCAGTGTGTAGGGCTGCAGTCCAAATGCAGGGGACCCTAAATCCAAAGCCTGAAGCTTCCTGAAAGCCTCTGAGAACTCCCCATGTTCTCCTACCTTTGAGGCTATCTGTGACACGCCAAAACATGTCCCCTCAAAACCAACACCCCTCACTCAATGTGGCTGACTTTGGAGATTGAACCTCTAAGAGATAATTACTCTAAAATGAGGTGCTAATCATTTACCTTAAGATGGGGCTCTAACCTGATAGAATCGACATCCCTGTAGAAAAGAGAACAGAGCATCTTCATGTGTGTCCACCTAGGAAGGGTCATGCAGACAGAGAAGAGAGCTAGCTACTGCTCTCAGCAAAGGCGCCCTCATGAGAAACAAGCAAACAAACCCAGATTCTGCTGCCACCTTACTGTGGCTCTCAGCCTCCAGAGTTATTACAAAGGGCATCTCCGTTGTTTAATCCACCCAGTCTGTGATGTTTTGTTACAGCAACTGGAACATGCACTGTCTTATATCTCAAATAACAGGACTGCTGGCGTGTTCTCCACAAATAGAACTGTAGGTCTGGTCAGAGCATAGCTGACATTATTTCATTTTTCCTAGAAATCAAAATGTCCTCTTCCTTCCTGCTCTTGAGGCTGCAATATTAACTGTTTCACAGCAGAAAACCTTTCCAATACTAACTTCATTTATTCCTGATATTCTAAGGATGAGATGGACTTCTGTATGCACGCCACTGTAGCAACCTTGGGCTTTCATCTACATGGACAATTGGACAGAATAATTAACCAAGATTACATTGCAAAAGGTTTGCCTAAATAACACAACAAATATTCCCCAGTTCCCATTTACATCATCTAGTACTCAGAAATCCCTCAGTGAGGACAATGAATTGAGTGGGCAATCCAACCAACTGGACAGACAGTTTTGAATTCAGTGTAGGATGATCAATGTACATCTGAACACATAATTGTGTAACATCATAGTAACTTTTATTTCTCACTGAATCCTCAATTCTTATTTTACTAACATTTATCCATTAAGTGCCAGGTGGTCTTAGAGATATTAACAATCTGCAGACAAATGGAACGCAGACTCCAGGGTGCTCACATTTGTACTCATTCCCTGGAGTGTAGTCGCGTGTGACTGCCGTAGCTTGTGGCTCTGACTCCTATGATTCTGTTCATTATGAATCAATACTGAAAAGATTTTACAGGATAATCAACACCTCACTCAGTTAATTTGAAGTTCATCAGAAGATTATCCTGGGTGAGCTTGGCCTAACTAGATGAATGTTTAACCAAGGATTTAAAGAGATCTAAGATTCTTCCGATTGAGAAGAAACAAACAGCTGTATTATGGGCAAGTCTCGTGTATAAAACTGTGGGGAGTCTCCGGGAGCTACGAGCAAGAGCTTCCACCCCAGCTGACAGCCAGCACTAAACCTCAGGACCACACCCATAAAAGACCGTAAAGACCATTAGAAGAAGGCTCAGAATCACAGATTAGACAGGAGTCTGGCCCACACCTTGATTTCTGCCTGGCGAAATTCTGAACTCCCCGTAAAAAGGAGCTGAAATAATGTTTTGAAGGTTTGTAACTACATGCTGGGGAAGGGTGTGGTGAGGGAATGTGAGTGCGGGTACAGGTGTCAGGTCCCAGTGCAGCTGGAGTTACAGACAATTGTGGGTCACCAGACAGGGGTACTGGGAACTAACCTCAGACCCTCTGCAACAACAATCCTGTGCTCTGAACTGCTGAGCCATCTGTCCAGCCTGGAAGTGTGTGTTGTTTAAAACTTCTGAGTTTGTGGTAATATGTTACGCTTTATAAAACATAATAACAATACAGAGTGAATAACATAAACCAGGTACCTGCCTTTGTAGGGCTTTGACTTCAGTGAAGGACATGAGCAATAACTTGCTTGTAAACTTGCAGCAGTATTCCAACTAACGACATGTGCAACAGAAAAGTTGCCCCCGGCGGGTGGAGCATAAAGAGAGTGGATGGGGAGAGTGGATGGGGAGGACTATACTGAAACACAAAAGCCAGCCACAGGAGATAAGCGGAAAGAGCATTCCAGGCATAAGGAAATGGCAAGAGAAAAGGCCTTCCATGTTGGTGGCCATATCATCACAGAATTAACTCCAAGAGCTACGTGGAGACACTGCCCCGCAAGCTCATTCATTTAATGAAGGTTTAATTTAATATAAACGTATAACTGCCTAAAAAATATGCTTCAGTAGAGTGGGTACTGTTGGACATTAATCAGTTTAAGTGCCATTAGCAAAAGTTCTAATTATAGCAGCCTTTTCAATTCGGCTTTTCTTCAACCTCTGCCAGGCAGAAATGTCCCTTATAGAACACGGCGGTACTTAGCACAATGAAACTCCAAAGAACGCTTGATGAGTTGGGAATGTTTCAACTGGATTCAAAGTTTGGTGTTCATTTGATTCTTTGGGGGTGGATTGTTACTCTCTGTGAGGAAGACACAACCATAAAGAACAATTAAACTGTGTTCTGCCCAGACCTCTGAGGGGTGTGTTAGGGTCTGCGTCATTAGACCCGTAACAGAACTGCAACAAGAATAAACACAGCACACAGTGAGTAGCTTTGGCAGGTTTGGGCTAGTTTCCAATACTTACCGAGCTCCATGCAAAGTACCCTGTGTGGTGTCCCTAAAACCCATGAGACAACAGGATAGTGTTATTATCACAATTTTAATATAGAAATTCATGTTTTAAAAGATGGACATATTCTCAAAAATGCAAAAATTGTAAGGATGAAAGCGAGGACGTAAGTCCAAGTGAATGGCCCTAAGCCCCAGGCTGTCAGCATGAATTGCGTATCTGCCATGTGCCAGGATTGGGAAAGTGACGTGATGAGCCAACTTCACCCAGAGGTGATCCTGTCTGGCGGCTGCTATTGTCTCACACTTCACGATTCACTTTTAGCAGACTCTCAGAGAGGCTAAGAAACTTGTCTGAGGTCACTTAACCTCTCTGAGGTTCGGTCCCTGTGTCCTACAATGGGACACCAGTACGTGGATTTGACCCCAGCCAGTCTGGCACCACAGCCCACACTGTGAGCCATCACACAGTGCTGCTGTGCCCTTCGATCTGAAAGCAAATCATAATGGCGGCCAACGTACCTGACATATTTCTGTTCCTTTTTACTGTGCGAGTTTGTATAATTATATTTGGACATTTTTAACTCATCCTTGTGGTGGTATTGTGTTCCCCAAAGTATTGTGCACCCTAATAAACTTATCTGGGGTCAGAGAACAGAAAAGCCACTAGATACAGAGGCCAGAAAATGGTGGCACACACACCTTTAAACCTAGCATTCCAGAGGCAGAGATCTACCTGGATCTCTGTGTGTTAAAGGATACAGCCAAGCATGGTGACTCACACCTTTAATCCCAGAAAGTGAGCCTTTAATCCCAGGGAGTGATGGCAGAAAGCAGAAAGGTATAGAAGGTGTGAGGACCAGGAACTAGAAGCCTTTAGCTGGTTAAGCATTCAGGCTTTTGAGAAGCAGTTCAGCTGAGATTCATTTAGATAAGGACACAGAGGCTTCCAGTCTGAGGAAACAGGATCAGCTGAGGAACTGGCGAGGTGAGGTGGCTGTGGCTTGTTCTGCTTCTCTGATCTTCCAGCGTTCACCCCAATACCTGACTTCGGGTTTGTTCTTATTAATAAGACCATTTAAGATTCATGCTACACATCCTTAATCATAAATTCTTTAATTAGTTTGAGCTGCCTTTCTTCCTTCCGATGGACTCTGACTCTCTCAGGGCATGGTTGGTGTTAGGGGTGGGGGTTGGGTTAAGGTGAACCCTCCTACTTGTCTCACAATTTCAACTCTGACTTGTAATTCAAATGTCATGCTTCACAGTTGAAGTTAATAGAATCAATTAAAGCCAGTGTGGCTCACTCGCCTGAAAAATAACCTATTGAAAGCAGTATTTTGTAAATGTGAGTCTAATGCGACCAGGGGAGGTCCTCCTATTAAAAAAAAAAAAAAAGAGTCTCAGCGTCTAAATGGAGTCCTGTATTTCTCAGCCTCAGCAGGTGGAGGGGCTAAACCTAAAGGGCACGATTAGGCTGCATAAAGAATCTTCCTCGCTGAATCAGTTATAGCGTAACTATCCGCAGCGCACTCTGCAAACCGAGGGGATGTGCTCTGGGATGTGGAAAGAGAGATCCCCAAAGGAAACACCTGTCAGTGTTTACTCAGCTCTGTCCGGAAGGAGAGGCCTGGGGTCTTCCTCAAGGCTTTCCAAGTGGAGTGTTGTGATCCGTTAGCAGGTCATGAAATCTAACTTTTAGATTTTGGCTAGATTTTCAACAGGACAGAACTGTCTGTTATATGAGGCAAGGTTTAATATTATTTCATATAATTTATTTCTGCTGTAAACTTGTAAACATATATTTATGTTTCTGTTAGTAAGCATGTAGTTTTTGAAATGTTTCCCTTTGTGGATCTATTTTAGAGCCATTGATATACTGGTCTTAAGTTTCCTAACTCACAGAGTTTCGTATTTTGTACTATCATAAATTGCTCTCAAAATGGGAAAACTTAGGAACAGTATTTTTACTCTGCCAAACTTAAAAATATATAAAGAGAGTAGGATTCTTATTCCCCAAAGTCAAAACTTTTAACACAAAAATAACAATGAACTGGTATGGTTACACATACGTGTAATTCCAACACTTGGGAAGCAGAGACAGGACAGTCAAAAGTTCAAAGCCATCCTGGGATGTCAGAGACTCTGTCTTAACAACTAGAGAAATATATAAATGAATTTTTTAAAAAGAGCAATGCTATGATCACAAAATAAAGTACATTCTTCTCTATTAAACATTTATAGTTTCACAGTGCGTTCACTGCTTTTCTGTTGGGCGTTTTCACTACCCATTCATGAAGCCCCTGTAGCTTAAGTTTTCCTGCCTGGCCCACAGTCAGGGCAAATCTCTCTCACCTGCCAGTCCCACAGCCGTCAGACCCGACCAAGTAAACACAGAGACTTGTATTGGTTTCAAACTGTATGGCCATGGCAGGCTTCTTGCTAACTGTTCTTTCAGCTTAAATTAATCCATTTTTATAAATCTATACCTTGCCACATGGCTCGTGGCTTACCGGCATCTTCACATGCTGTTTCTCATCGTGGTGGCTGGCAGTGTCTCTCTGACTCAGCCTTCCACTTCCCAGCTTTATTCTCCTCCTTGCCCCGCCTACACTTCCTGCCTAGCCAACGGCCAATCAGTGTTTTATTTATTGACTAATTAGCAACACATTTGCCATACAGAACATCCCACAGCACTTCCCCCTTTTTTTTTTCAAAAAGGAAGGTTTTAACCTTAACAAAGTAAAATTACATATAATTTGGGAATTTGGGCGTAGCTTCTCTTACTACTTCCTGCTGGAGGGGGGCGCTGTATCTTATGGGGAAACAAAGAAAATTTTAGGATTATGGAATAGTCCATGAGGCTGTATCGTCTGAGCCAGATGCCTTCAAACCGTTCTGGATGTTGGATCATCTGGGCCATGGTGTCATCGGAGACCTTTCAGGGGGTCTTGGCTGGTCAAACCTGATGTGTCTTAATCTGGAACAAATCCATAGCCTTTGGCTTTCTGTGGGAACAAAAGCAGAGTCTCCTTTCCAAAGTAACATATCCTTATATCCAAATTTTGAAGTCAAGGTACCTTTAAAATATACATATTGGCATAACTCAACAGCTTTTACAATCAAATGTTTTTCTGCAGTTAAAAGTCCCAAAGACAACACAATGCAGATTCTCTGTGTAATATCCATTTTTACGTGGCTTATTTTTTATACTACCTTTACTGTCTCTTTAAAGACTTTATTTTTTAAAACTATGTATTTGTTTCTATAACTCTATATATCACCTTTTTTGTCTCTTTCAAGCCTACGTATCTTTTACACACATTGTAAACTATTACATCTGAATCTGTCTTATTGTGAATCTATTGCCTTAAACTGCAGCAGCTGTGACTGCTGGCTCCTCCCACCTCAGCTTCCCAACATGGCTACGTTTACCACCAGCTCTGGGAGCTATCATGGGTCTATGCTTTTATCCAAGCAGCGTGTAGTCCAGAAACCTTTTTTTGTTTTGTTTTGTATTAGCAAAGTCTAAATCCACCATGCAGCTTAATGTGCCACTTGCAGAGGCCTCATTCCTGCCATACAGCATGTCAAGCATGCACACCAGGAACTCACAAGTAGCTCAAACCAGCAGCTGCTGCTCATTTGAGAGAGACAATTAGGAACTGTTTTTAGCTCCATTTTAGAATCTTTTTTTCTCAGTTTTTAGGTGGAAACTCTTGCCACCACGTTGGACGCCATTTGTAGCTAGAGTTTTCCTGCCTGGCCCACAGTCAGGGCAAATCTCTCTCACCTGCCAGTCCCACAGCCGTCAGACCCGACCAAGTAAACACAGAGACTTGTATTGGTTTCAAACTGTATGGCCATGGCAGGCTTCTTGCTAACTGTTCTTTCAGCTTAAATTAATCCATTTTTATAAATCTATACCTTGCCACATGGCTCGTGGCTTACCGGCATCTTCACATGCTGTTTCTCATCGTGGTGGCTGGCAGTGTCTCTCTGACTCAGCCTTCCACTTCCCAGCTTTATTCTCCTCCTTGCCCCGCCTACACTTCCTGCCTAGCCAACGGCCAATCAGTGTTTTATTTATTGACTAATTAGCAACACATTTGCCATACAGAACATCCCACAGCAAGCCCCCTTAGCTGGGCATTGGCGAGCAAACACAAGCATGCCCCACATGTGAATGAGCACTACGTACAGTCAGTGAAAGAAACACTGCTTTGGAGACCTGTGTGTTGCTGTTCCAGCACCTGCTTAGCTCCTGAGAAGACACAACTTCTACCACAATAAGCTAGAACAGAGGGGACAGCCCCTGGGTTTGGGATGTCAAACAGCACTCTCTCTCTGTGGATTGACATGGAAACACACAGGCTGGTAGGTGGTTCCCCAGTGATCCAAACAATGTGGGTCAGCTTTCCCGGAATTTCATCACCTAAGCCTGAGTGAGTAAGATTATATTTCCGGAATTTCTGTACCCACACATTGAAGAACTGGATATCATACGTGCTGGTACTCTGAGGAAACTTGACAAACAGTTCGTGACAATTCCTGGTATTCTCGTGCCACACAACCATCTCCCAAAGCTGACCCCAGAACGGCAAGCCCAGCTCCCCCAAGTTTTCTAAAGCTCCTCAGCAAAAACATCCAGTAGCTCCTGGCCCCTGGCTGCTCCTGCAGCTAGACTAGTTACACCACACACACACACACACACACACACACACACACACACACCCAGGGTGCCTTTTCCACTTTGCTGCCTCTCTTCCTTGACTCTGACCTCTTTCTGCCCTGCCAGTGCAGTTCCAGCAGCAGCCGCCAGGGGCTCTCTTGGCTACCTTGCTTCACGTCCCTCTTCCAATTGTTATCAGGGTCCCTGCGACTAAGAAAGCCACCCAGAAGCCCATCAGTCACACCTCTCACCAAGCCACGGCAGAGGACAGCCTAAAGCAGCCAGCTGGCCTCCTCCTTGGCATCTCCTTTACTACAACCTTCAGGGGAACATAGTTCAGATCTGACTGTACTGAAGTGTGGGAGTCCGTGGGGGAGACCAGCTCTGACCTGCTCCCACCTTTTGAAAGGTTCTTAGGTGGAGGAAAGAGGGACAAGAAAATATCAGATAGAGAGACCTAGACGACAAGAAGAAAGACAGAAACACAGGATAGCTTCGGGAGGGCCTGCGTCAATACCCAACAGCCTCATCCTTTGTTGAAAAGAGCTTTTTATAATATGCCAAGGGGAGAGGCAAAAGACCTCCCCCTCACAAGATCAAAGCACACTGTACAGCCGAGTGTAGACTCTTCCAAACCATGCCTGTGGCCAAATCATCCGTTATGCATCCCTGCTAGGTAAAGCAAGCCGGATTCTCTGACCCTGAGTAATTTCTCACTAGGAAGCCTCTGTGGGTCTCCACACTGAAGGGGCATTATGTCTCATAGTCTAGTACCAGAGTGTGAGCTGTCCCTCAGTCCACACTAATTTGTAGACCTTGAAAACTAGAGTCAGGGTGACCCTGTTTACTTCTGAACTACCTATAGAAAAAGGGATCACTAAACAGGTTAATAATTGGTCAAAATTTAAGAAACTTCATTAGTTGTTTCATTTTAAACATGAACACATAATGTATATGCTATATAATCAAAAAATAGTCCCAACAAACCAGAACTCATCAATTCATTAAAAAGAAGATTTTTATAACACTTAAACCAAGAAATGCTTCTCTAGCAATTATTTCAACTTACCACATACCCTTGGAAATAATATAATTGCATTTCTCTTAAAATAAAGACCTTACAATTTACATAATATTTTCTCTAAGTTAAATCAGGATTCCTTCCATTTAAGTTAAATTAGTTCTATCTTATGTCAGGGATATTTACACTAGTTTTTTCGACTAGCTTTATTACCCTCTTTCTGCCCTGATTCTTTTAAAGGTCAATCCCTGAACTGGAAAAACTCCATCTTCCCATGTTTTTATTTCTCTTCCACCCTGCAGAGGAATGACATTATCCATGCAGGATGGACATGCCTAATCACCACACAGACTGAGGTTGTGAAGTCTCGGCTACAATGAGCTATACCACTAAGCAGAGTCTAAAATTTGGTCCAAGTACATTTTGGCTTGAAAATCTCTTAAGACACAGATGGACATCTTTCATGATGCTCCAAGGCTCAGCAGCTCATCCTTTCTTTGTCTCTGATGCTCCTAGGACTCCGGCTTGCTGCTCTTTTGTTCTGCTTTGCTTTGCTTTTGAAATCTTTTCTATTGCAGTACTCCATCCTGTCCATCTGCCCCACCGGACTAACCGCTCATGGAGAGTTCCTTCTCATCATTAACGTACCTCTGTGTTTTTCTCAGTTTCACGCTCACGTTCTATCAAAGGGTCTTAAACATAGAAAGCAGGAATATTTGTGGGATTGGATTAAAGCACACAATTAAACCCTTCTTGTCACAAATGAATCCCAGTCTGCTCATGGCCAGTACTTAAAGCCACGCAGATAGAGTCAGAGCTGGCAAATCAAGGTCCCGCAGCTGCTTCGATTTCTCAGCCCCCTGGAACATGACACTGTGTCAAACCACCAGGGCGGAGAGAAGTGGTTAGACACCAGGATCAAAGAACACTTTGTGGTTTGTTTGTCCAAGTTGTTTTTAAAGAATTTGAGACAATACTAACATAATTACTATGTAAAAATGTGTTGTGGTAGCCATTAAATTATAATAGAAAAGGCCTTAAAAATACAATTCACTCCTTTCACAAAGAATGAGAGGAAGACCTAAAGCCTCTAAGCTCCTTTTGCATGTTGATACATCTCCTCCTTGTGTCTGTCACCAGCCAGGTCTGGTATGGCGATAGTGTCTGTGCCACGGCTCACAATTATTTTAGAAAAAGGAACTTGAAGTGCACTGTGATAAAGCAGTCATGCTCCTGAGAGCAGTCAGCCAGGCCCTCCCCCACTTTTTACCTGAGTTTCTGGCTTGTTCAATATTATGGCGTTTTGTGTTTTGTTTTGTTTTTTCCTTTCTGTCTAATGGAAGAATGCCACAGCTGCCACTAAGACAACAGTCCTCTGAAGCCAATGAAAGTGAGTTGAAGGGGAGAGGAATTTGGAATCACACATTTTTGGCATTCAGAGATAATTTAAGGTGGTTCAAGTACCTCTAAGTGTAATGCACCAGGCAAATGCCCTCGCCCCCCCCCCCCCCAGTGTTTGCCTACAAAGTATTCTATTGCTGAAACACGCTGCATTGCCAAAATACTTTTGATAAAGAGCATTTGTAGCCGTGGGTTCTCTAAAGACATAGCTTTACTTCAACCAGAGGCCCTAAGTTTCAATATGAAAATGTAGAAATTGTGAGAGGGTGATTTATATGTAATTTATAGAAATCCATTACGGGGGTGTTCATTAACTCAAAAACAGAGCGGAATGAGAGGAAATGGTTTTATATCGCTATGATAAGGATTTGAATTATCTATGAAGAGGAGCTTCCTGACAAGTGCCAGGGTTGGATACCAAAGTGGCTTTGGAATTTCCTACTCTACTTTTTGAGTTAATACAACTTCCTTTCAGGACAATGTAAGAAGTCCATGTTGTTAATCTGGGGTTTTGCTTGTTTCCTTCTTTATTTGAAATAGAATACAAAGTTATATTTCTTGACCGTTCATCATACTTCACAAAACATATTTGCAAAACAGTAATTTCAAAACAAGGCTTACTAAACTCTGAACCACATGGCTCCATGAATCTCGAAGTTTCCTTCACAGGGGAGCTTTGGGTGCTTTAAACTGCAGCAGGCGGGGCACCGCAGAAGAGAGAGAGGGTAACTGAGAGAGAAGGAGGAAACTCTCATCTCACCACGCCTTCCAGAACACTCCACTTCCGCAAGCGTCAGCTCTGTCCTGAAAACACTGGGATATCTGCCTACTTCCTGGTTGTATTGTTTTTTTTCCAAGGTCTTAAAATATTTTGGGACAGCGTCCATTCAAAAACGGTATTATACGGAAAGCTTTTGTTACCAAGATATCCCTTTAATTTAAAGCTCTTTGCCACAGTTCCTGTTTGCTCCAAGGGTCTGCCATAAGGAAAGTAAAAGCTACAGGTGATTGCAATGCTAACGTTTTCCTGGAGCTGAAAGGCATACTTCAACACCTCATTAGGCATTGCCTAGTATTGTCTTCTAATTGCTTCTTGTACGTAAATCTTGCTTTTCCCAGCCAAAGATTCAGAAGTTCTTCAAGATGATTGTCTTGATTTATGTTTCTTTCATGTTGTCTAAGAGTGTGCTGAGCACATAACAGCTCGTTTAAAGTAGATTAATTTATCTGTGAGTTAGCTGGTCACCCTCATATATTTCCCTGAGGTCTGCCTCATATGTGTGAATGAGTACAGTGGAAAGCAACGGCAGAAGAAATATTAGCTCTGAATATGCAACAAGACATCACATGTTTTCAAAATATGAAGTCACCTCTTCAAAGCCAAGAGAATGATCTGGACAATTGCATTAGTATGACTATCATTTTCATGTTTAACGCAAATGCTGCTTTCCAGGTCCTGGCCCAAACACTTCACAAACATTGACTCATTCTTCGTAACTAATATAAGGACCATTACTATCCTCATTTTGTAATGAGAAACTGGGATCGCAAAAAGAAGACTCATTGTCCGGGGTTAAACATATAACCCTGCCAGAATGTGACCTGGGAAGTCTGGCTTGCGAGTTCATGACCTTAGTCTGTTTCCTGAGAGGAAAAAATGGAGTAAGAGAAAGGGAAGTATTGCCATCTTCAGTCTGCAACAGTTTTCATTTCTGGGTCCAAGGTCAACTCTTGCCATCTGTTGAGAAAAATATGGGCAAAGGAAGGTAGTGACCAGTGGCTTTGGGGCGGGGGCTGGAGGTGGGGTGTGGGCAAAATTCTCAGGGTTGGCTGAATGAGCCAACAATAAACAGATTATATAGGACAAGGCATCCAGATTCATTAATATGCAAAGGGGAAATCGTGGGAGCAGGCTTTTCAGCTTGCTGGACAAGGTTCAGAAATGGAGAGCAGGAAGAATGGAGAGAAATGTTAGGGAAGTAATCAATGATCTTTAGGGAAACGCACAATATCCTGACACAAAATCCACCTGAACAGATGATGGGTTGTAAATGATTCTCTGTGGGACCCTAGAAGAGAAAGGTGTATGAGAAAGTCTGTCAGGGTGTGCCGGCAGACCTCAGTCTTCTTCCCATTCAGTATTGATCATCTCCAGTTGAAAAAATATCAAGGAGACAGAAGACAGTTGTGCTCTGTAGGTGGATCCTATCAGCTTCTTGAGAGAAATTTGCAAAATAAAAACAAACAAACCAAAACCACCATAAAATACTCCTTCCTGGTGGAAGACAGTGTCAGAAAGACCTGAATTCTGAGGTCAACACTAAGCCTTCTCAGCTTGTCAAAGCACTAAGTCTAGGGGTGTTCTTCTCTGAGCCCCAGCAGGATCGTACATCTAACTCTTTGAAGGGCAATTTTGGGAAGTACTTCCCACACCCCTTAAATAGAAATTCACAGCCAGGCTCTGGTGGTGCACACCTTTAATCCCAGCACTTGGGAGGCAGAGGCAGGGGATTTCTGTGAGTTTGAGGTCAGTCTGGTCTACAGAGTACAGAAGAGTGGGCTACACAGAGAAACCCTGTCTCAATAAACCAAAAAGAAGAAGGAGGAGAAGGAGGGGAGGAGGGAGAAAGTGGAGGAAGGAAGGAAGGAAGGAAGGAAGGAAGGAAGGAAGGAAGGAAGGAAGGAAGGAGAGAAAGAAATTTACAGAACTAAAAAAGGGAGTAAAATATGTGTAGTTGTTAGGTGGATATACATACATTGTTCCAGATGCCGCTTCCTCTCATCTGGAGACCTGCAGGAGCTCCGCGGAGGACTAGAGGACTTCCTTGGCTGACACAGCTAACAATGCCCTAGGGGATTTATCCTGCTTCATTGTTTTTCTAGCACAATTCCACTCTTGAGAATGTATGCTTCACAGAAACAAGGACTTTGTCTCTTGATTACTGGTATATTCCCAGTACCTAATCTCACTCAATGCTAATTGTTGAGCACATGCATTAATGAATTACTGATGAACAATGTTCTAGCCTCAGCTAGCACCAGAATTCTTAAGAAAAGAAGAAACTGTCTTTTCTGATTAAAAACAACAACAGCACATCTTTGGTGAATAGACAATAAACCCATTATCCAGCATTTAAGTAAAGTTTCTCTTCGTAAACTGGGGAATAGATGGGAGTAAGGAGAAAATATGAGGGAAGGGAAGCCATCATAATGTCAGAAATCTCCCTGACGGACCTTGAAAGGTCACAGATAGCTACTCTACTTATGATTGCCTGACTTCAGAAAGGGGTTTGTGTTTACAACTGAACAGGCACAATATGGAACGTGGGGAAAATGTGCACCCAAGAGCCAGAGAAGGAATTATGCATGAAAACCCCAGGATGGAGAGAAAGCTCAGCAGGTAACAGTGCTTGCTACCCAAGTCTGCCAATTTGAGTTTAATCCCCAAACTCTACATAAAAGCTGGATGTATGGTCCCATCTGCACACCAGCATTTCTACAAGCCAAGAACTTGCAGGCCAAATAGCCTGAAGTACCCAGCAAATCAGAGGAAATGAGAGAGATCCTGCCTTGACAAAGTAGAAGGAAAGAACCAACTCTTCAAAGATGCTCTTTGACTTCTACATGTATGTTAGCAAATGTATGTGTGAGTGTACAGCATGCACGTGCACACACACACACACACACACACACACACACACACACATTAAATTTATTTTTTACAAAGGAAGGCCTTTCTATAATCTCAAAATTCTTAGAGTTCTCTAATTGCTGGCACATGGGAAGTGGGTGAAGCTGCCTTATATGTCAGCAGCTCATTGATTTCTGTGCCTTTTCCTTGTGGGTTTCTCCACTGACATCATTTTTTAAATTGTTGTTTATTTATCTTTGTGTTTGTGAATCTTTCGTCTGCATGCATATCTGAGCACCACAATTATGCTTAGTGTGCACAGAGGCCAGAAGAGATCATCCCATCTCCTGCTTCTAGAGTTAGAAAATGATTGAGAGCCACCGTGGGGGTGCTGGGAATAAAACCTAGAGCCTCTGCAAGAGCAGCCAGTACTTTTAACAGCCTAGCCATCTCTCTACCACCCCCCATCCCCCACATCAATGACAGCTATTATGGGGACTCCTTGATGGAGATATTTGAGTCATGTAATCACATGCTTCCTCGTTGGCATTTCTCATGAAAGTGAAGACTACCCCTTTTAGTTGCCTTAGCTGAGAGGACAAAGCAAGTGGGAACTTCGAGATTTCTAAAAACTGTGTGCTCACATTTTGTCTGAACCTACTGCAGCACAGCATCTTCAGTGTGGGATGCAGGATCCATCCGGTTCATCCAGGTATCGTCAGATGATCCTCTGCACATTTTTCTTTATTCATAGTATGTTTTAATTGTAGTCCTGTGCTTTTAACACTCTCTCTTCAGTATGAAGCCCACAATTTTTTTTCATAATTTAAGAGTTATTGCACAAACTCTGTTTACAGTGTTATGGTTTAGCTACTTGTCTTGTTGCTGTGACAAAATATCCTGACCAAAATCGCATTAAGGACTTATTTTGCCTCAGAGTCCAGGGAACTGTCTATCATGGTGACGAAGTCATGGTAGCAGGAGGCTGAGGCAGCTGGTCACACTGCGTTGATTTCATCTTAGCATTCAGTCCAGGACCTGAGCCCATGGAATGATGCTACTCACATTTAGGGGAGGTCTCCTACCTCTTTTAATCTCTTCTAATAATTCTTCACAAGGTACCCGGAGGTTTGTCCCCTAAGTGATTACAGATCATATCACATTGACAATATTAATGATCACAGTTACCATGGGAGTTGGGTTATAGGAACAATAGACACAACAAGGGGAATGGGAAAAGGACCACATGACCTTAACCCTGCAGAAGGAACTACAGGCAACTGAGGAATTCTGAGAGTGGGAGAAATAGCCTTCTCCAGGGAAAACCACAATTGGTTATCTGATACCAAATGGTCAGCCCTGGAAACATGCATGCTTATATGTATGTATATACATATGTGTATGGAGAGAGAGAGCAATGAAGGGTGTATGGGAGGGTTTGGAGAGAGCAAAGGGGGAAATGATGTAAACTGCATTATAATCTCAAAAATAAAAGAATTAAAAATAAATAAAAGTTAAAAAGCACTAATAGAGGGGTTCTGGTGTATATTAGACTACTAATAACAATTCTTTAAAAAGTGTATTTTTAGTGCAACTGTATGTTCTCAATAGTCCATTATCAGTTGTAATCCACCTCAAAACTTGGTGACATAAAACATGTGGATGTCCCATCATACTGTTCTTGTGGATAATATACTCAAATGTCCTGGGGACTGCTTCCTGTTCAAGAGACATCAACTTTAGAAAGACTTTTAAACTCCAGTATGGAAGCTCAAAAGGAAACATATTGAGCACCCAGCTTAGCTTCTCTGGTCTCTTAGGAAAGTGGCCTTCACTGCTACATGCTCATCATTCAGTGCTTCTATCAGCATCATCACAGTAGGACCAATAATTCTAGGATTACTATATAAGTCTAAATGGGAAAGACCAATAAAAGAGGCACTGAATTGAGCCTGGTGCAATTAAATGATGCTAGTGTACTTCTATGATGCTATAGTAATCAAGCAAGAATTCTCTGTCATGGTCAGGATGGGTGAACATTGGAGATTGGGATCAAAGCCCTAGCTAGTAGTAAAGTAGGCATTTTCCTACAGAGATGTCTGAGCTTACTTGACTTAGACACCTGAGGTATTGGTATTGGTATTGGTAGAATTCATAATCACACCCTGTCATACCCTCACAAACCTTGACTGCAACAGAAATGACCAGTCCTCTCTGTGCATCATACCTGTGTACTTAGGATGGTTGACCTGGATTGTAACTTCTAAGGACTTATTTTGAAGTTTTTTTTTTTTTTTTGAGTCACCTGGGAGACACACCTCTAGGAGTATGGGGAGGGGTCTCTAGAAAGGTTTACTGGGGAGTGAAGACAGACGATGAATGTGGTCATTAGGTTAGGTCCTTGTTCAGATGAAAGGGAGAAAACAAGGGAGGTCCCACCATTCATCTTTTCCTGGTTCCTCACTCCTGTTGCAATAGGACTAACTTCTTCAAGCTCCTGCTGCCACAGCCAGAGCTGTCCATACCACCTCCATGATGGACTATGAGCCCAAATCAGCCTTTCCTTTCTTCAACCTGTGCAGTGTGTAGACCTTCTGTCTCCCTAGCTGCCTGGTTTCCCCACCATGAAAGCACTTTTAAGAGTGGAAAGTATGTGCCGCTCATCCATCTTTGCGCCCCAAAGTCGAGCACTTACTTCCCGTCCAATAAGTGTTTTCCACCATAAGCTCCCGTGCCGCACCAATCTTCTTAACCATCTCTCTCACATGTTCAAAAACGGTCAAGAGACTCTTATTGCTCATTACATTATAAGTCTACATACTACCTGATTTGTAAAGAACTGCGTAAAATGTGACAGACTTACGCTGTTTAAATTCTTTGAGAACTGGTTGCTTTACTTCACTGATTTCTCTCGGACAGACACAGGACTTGGTTTGAGGCAACACAAGAGAGAGGCTTGGATGCTCAGAGTTAAATTCTAACTTACCATTTGTACTACACACACACACACACACACACACACACACACACACACACACACACACACACACACTGTCTTTTTGTTTTTAAAGGACAGAAAGTTTTCCCTTAGATAGCTTTTTCTAATTCACACAAATGACCAAAGTCTTCAGTTTTATGGGCAACAGCATTTTCAGAGAATGCCTTTGCACCATGGCAGATCATGTCCAAAGATGGTGAGAGCAATCTCTCCTGTGACACTCATCCTTTACTATAAAGTATTGCTGTTTGTCTCATAAACTGGTGGTCAGCTTCTGTCCTCTGAATCTGAGCTGGGTTTGTGGCCTGCCTGGGCCTCAGAACATTGTGGACGTGCCAAGTGCAGAGTTCTGTGTACTGCCCTTAAAACTGCCTTCAGCTTTTGCTTTCAATCTCTTGTAACTCTAAGGCACCACCTAAAGAAGTTTGGTTTTCCTGCTAGAGAGATCAGAGTTTCTAGAACCTCAACAGTTGAAAGAGAGAAGTCTTGGTGTTCTAGTCAGCCCGGCAGTGACACCAGCTGTGTATAAGGTCACGCCATCTTGCATTCCTCAACCCAAACTGCAAACTCAAACAGACAAGGCAAAGGTGACTGCACCAGTTGAGCCAAAGAGTTGTGAGCCAGTGACGTTGTTACTATAAGCCGCTGAATCTTAGGCTGGTTTGTTACAGAGCCAGAGGCTGTGGATACATCATTTGTGTTATTTAAGATTAACTTAGAACTGGCAGTACGGCTCACCCCTATAATCCTGGCACTAGGAAGCCTAAGTCAGACGGGTTGCTTTGAGTTTTAGATCAGCCTGGGCTACAGAGTGAAACCCATCTCAACCGAACAAACAATCCACATACCAGCCTTCTTGTTTACAAGGAGCCCTGAGCTCTCCTACCTCACACCCACCCCTCTAATTCATCTAGCTGATTACACAATATCCAACAATGCAATGCAAAACTTGTGTGAATCAATGCAAAATCAGAGTGAAGTGGTTATAACGTGAAATTGCAAATCTTTCAAAATAGGAAATCATGAAATTGATGAAGGTAATGTCGGAGGAGCCCTTGAGTTGTGGACAGTTCCTACGACAGAGGAGAACCTGCAACTGTAATAGTTAACACTCGGGAGAAGAAATCCAGATGAATGACAGCATACTAAGATCTTCAGAGGAACGATTTGAATGTCACAATTTAAGAGAGAGGCCCTTGGAAAAATGATGAAGCGCTCCAATATTTTTGAAATAATGACACTCTATGATTTGCCCACAAAAGTCAAATGTAAAAGGACATGGTATCATGATACCATATAATTTTGCTAGA
This sequence comes from Peromyscus californicus insignis, assembly GCF_007827085.1. Taxonomy (NCBI): domain Eukaryota; kingdom Metazoa; phylum Chordata; class Mammalia; order Rodentia; family Cricetidae; genus Peromyscus; species Peromyscus californicus. The sequence continues at coordinate 4,090,264 of NW_026294514.1, read as the reverse complement.
AAATTTAGCTTTTGAAAATCAACACCAGATTCATTTTTTTTGTTTAAATATTTAACACATCTTTGTCCAACTTAAATGTACTAAATGTAAGGGTTTTTTTTTTTAAAGAAATTTTCTTAATTTTTTAAAAGGCAAAATTCCAATCAAATCTTTTTCTGGCATTTTGAAATCTCTGTTCCCAAAGGCTTCCCTTTAAGTGGGCTGGGGGAACTACCAACTATCTGAGGAAACTGGGGGCCTCTATAATGTTTTTAATACATCTTTCTCATGAGCAGGTGCTCATTGAGGGCATCCTCCTGGCACATGCTCTGTGAATACTCCCTGCATACGGCATGCAGCCAAGGATAAGGGAACCAATGAACATGCCACCGTAAGAACTATTATTTCATTGGTTTACATGGAGATATTGCCATTAAGAAAGGCACCGTCCCATGATCCGTCCCTGACCCAGTATGAGCTGACATTTGTTCTTGAAATCCTTCATGCAGCCCTGTCACAAACTTCCTTCCAAAAGCACTTGCACAGTCTAGATTCATTTAAGACCAACTCAAGCATGTAAAGTCGTCTGAGGAAGAAAGTCCCACATCCCAAAGGCCCGGCTAAGGAGGGCCACATGTGAGAACAGGTGTGCCGCTTCACCGAGCAGGAATCTGGAAATGTCAAGCGTTAGAACCACTCCAACTCAACCTGGCCCGCCCGCCGTCACACTTCTGGGCTGTGTCAATAAACGCCTCCTCGCAAGGATGGGAATTGAGAAATTCTCGGCTTGAATTCAGAATTAGTGGAGACAGATCAGCACTTTCTCTTTTTAAAGAGACTACTTGGGGAGAGGGGTTTCTCTTTCCATCTTTTAAAAAGTTAAAAAAAAAAAGTATCTGTGATTCTAAGAAAGCATTCATTCAAAAGGTTTCCATCCCTTATGTAACAGTTCACAGCGTGCAACGCCTAACATCCCTGAAGTCTAAGCTCTTTCATGTTGGATTGCGTCCTCTCTTGCAAGAGTAGGTCGCACCAGGCACCAGGCTGTTTCCCTTGTCATTATCAGAGTAAATTCCATTCCTTTGCAAACGAGAAACGGAACACCACAAACTTGGCCGCTCAGATCCCTTCAACTCTACCCCTCCCAGAAGGGCACTCTGTGTTCTGCAACCAGTCAGCTCTGGGGCAAGAGCAAACAATACTTTCGGTTACAATAACTTGTATCCAGGAAAAAAAAAAAAAAAAAAACAGGCGGTCTGTAACATAGCAGCCCCAGGAAAGTTTACCAGCCTTAGCCAATCAGAGCCTGGGGAACTCAGCCAAGTTAACATGTTTCTCTCCGCCTCTAAATGAACTCATGATTGAAATATGGCATTGAACTTGTTTTAAAAAGGGAAGGGGTGTAGGAAAGAAAAGGCCAACGCAGTAAAGAGCTCGGGCTTGTGGGGAACGTGGTTAGGAAGTGTGTGCTTGTCGCTGAACCCGGAGTGGGTCCTGTAACCTTCGCCTCCCACTGGGCGGAGTAGGGCCTTTAAGAGCAGCTGGAATGCAGTTCCCCTGATCAGCATAGCCAGTTATTCCCTGTCTGAACCTCTGCTAGCCCTAGAGAACAGAGCTCGGTTCAGACCAACGGGCCTCCTGCGCTGTTCACCACAGCCCATTTCTTGCCTGAGCAAGAAACTTCCAACAGCGGGGAAGCAGGTCCCCATCTGTCCAGCCATGGGAGAGGACGCCGCACAAGCAGAGAAGTTTCAGCACCCAAATGCTGACATGCTCCAGGAGAAGCCATCCAGCCCCAGCCCAATGCCTTCCTCCACACCGAGCCCCAGCCTGAACCTGGGGTCCACCGACGAGGCCATCCGGGACAACTCGCAGGTGAATGCGGTCACCGTACACACACTCCTGGATAAGCTAGTCAACATGCTGGACACCGTGCAGGAGAACCAGCACAACATGGAGCAGCGACAGATCAACCTGGAGGGCTCGGTGAAGGGCATCCAGAACGACCTCACCAAGCTCTCCAAGTACCAGGCCTCCACCAGCAACACGGTGAACAAGCTGCTGGAGAAATCCCGCAAGGTCAGCGCTCACACGCGCGCCGTCCGGGAGCGCCTGGAGAAGCAGTGTGTACAGGTGAAGAGGCTGGAGAACAACCACGCCCAGCTCCTCCGACGCAACCACTTCAAAGTGCTCATCTTCCAGGTTAGTGTCCCCAGGGGACCCCTCCCCATACGAGATCTCAGTCCTCCAAGCTTTCACGGCCGCCTTCCCATCTGTCTGGCCAGTCAAGCATCGCACACACAAAGCATTGTCCCCCAGCTGCCTGCTACAGGCAACTGTGGAATTGTGCCCACAGGGGCTGGCATCTCCCCGTCCTTCGGGCAACGCCTGTGGGGCTGGCAGGCTGGGCACATTTGTCAGGGAACACCTAGATGCACTCGGTAAAGGGTGGGAGGCTGAGCAGGTGCACGTACCCACTGTAGACAAATTCATTTGTCTGTTTTCATCAGGAATTTGGGCTGTGGCTGCAGCTGTTAGCTGGACAGAGCAAATTAATTCCGTGGCTGTTTATTAACTCTTAGTGGAAGTGAAGTAACGATAGGAAGGATTTGTTTTCTTTTGTTCTAACCAAGACTGCACACACATGACCTTTAAACTATCCCTTTTCCCAAAGGATCCTGGTGTTTTGGAAACTAACAAAACAGAAAGTTGAACTAGCCTTGTTCTTCAAGACATCTTTTGTCAAAACAGTCTCCAGTTTCTTTCTAGCAAATGATGCCATAAAAGTGTGAAGCAAAGTGTAACTCTCTACAAACACACTAGATATGCCCCTCGTTGCTCAGAAGGACATAAACCCTAAAGTGAAATGAAAGAAGTGTTATCAGTGGTGGTCACAAAGACCAGCCTTCAATATCTTCTCCTTCAAATGGCTGGCTTAGCATGAAAAGGCTACTTAATTTTTTTTAATGCATCAATGATGCAATTAATGTAGCAAAGGCTATTTGGGGACAGGAAGATTGCGTGGGGCTGTTGTTCGGCCAAGTGGTGGGCATCTGTGAATCCAAGGGCTGCCCTGCCTAATGCTGGAAGCCCTTCCATGGGTGGCACTGAGCCAACCCAGACCCCAGGAAGCATTGCCATCCTGCCTTGGGGCTGTCTCCTTGTGACCATGTGAATAGGAGAAAATTTCAAAGCCATGGAGGGGAGAGGCCATAACCAACAGATTGTGAAAGCATACAGGGAGAGCCTTTATCTCCCAAGAGACATTTAGAAACTGGGATCTAAACCGAAGGAGCCTTCTCTTTCCTAATGAATCTGCTCTGCCAAGTCAGAGCTCAAGCCTGCCTATCACCATAGAAGGGAAGGCTGGTCTGGATGCCTTGCGTCCCTCCCCAAATTACACTTGAGTGTTGGGAGGTTCAGGCCACTGAGGCTCCTGTACCTCACAGGCTTTCCCAGTCAGGAAACTTCAGGCTTTTAATGCAGATGCAATAGCTTTTCAGGACGCAGCTGAACTGGAAAGAGATGTGGTCAGCCATCTGAGATTCTACCTTTATTAGCCTAAGAGATCCTAGAAGCCTTAACTCTCAAGACATTCCTAAAATAATGATTTCAAAAAAAAAGGAGCATGTGCAGGCCTGTCAAAAGAAACTTCCTTCCCTTCAGTATGAATCAGGGATAGTACCTCTCGTCGTTCATTAAGGAGGGGAGGAAAGTATTTCTCTAGTAAAGGAAAAGGATTTTAAGGATTCATTTTTGTTTTGATATGAATATTCTACCCGTATGAGAAGGAGGGATGGAGAGATGAACGATTACACATTCAAGAGTACTGTAGCTCTGACGATGGGGGACTTAAAGGCATGTGCTGTTGATGAGAACCCCACAAAAATCACCTGTTTTATTGTGGTGGATGGACAGGTGTGGCTCTGCACCTGAAATGGTGAGAATTCTTCACACAGTGAGGAAAGGTTGAAACAGGAGCACTCAAGACCAAAACGGAAGCTAAGGGAATCTGAAGGAAAGTGTGCAGACTGTTCAGGGCCCGTGAACAAGCACCCCAACACATATGTAAAGAGTGCTTCAGAAGGTAGGGGACTTCAGGCAAGTGACTAGACCTTCCTCTCCCCTAACTAAAGGGGATTGGAATCCCAGTTCTGAAGGCACAAGATGGTCGGTTGGAAAACCGAATGTAACTGTGGTTGTCTTCAGTGTTTTGTCTTTCTGAAAGCAGAGGTTTTAATAAGGTACCAATTATGCTAATGGGTGAAACAATAGATTTTATTAAAGCGGAGTCCAGGATAGTGGGTGGGAAGATAAAATGTCACACAGACACTGGCCCACCTCCTACTTTGATCATTTGCCGACTATATTGATTGTGGACACATTTGCTAGCTATAAACCTCTGTTTCCCCCTGTCAGCACAGAAGATATTAGTAAGAACAAGAAATGGTTGAGCTCCCTAATAAACCCAGCACACACTGCTAAACACTACTCTCTCTACTCTTGCCTATCCCCAAGTTACAGACGACGAGCTGAGTTTGTCTGAAGTTGTTTAGCCCCCAGGTGAGGAATAAAGGAAATAACATATTTAAAATGACTCCTACAGACTGGCATGGTGTACGTGCTCACTGAGTACAATCTATTTGCTGTGTGGGCCTGAAACGCAGTGCTGAGACAGGAAGCTCCACTTCCACTCGGTTAGAAATATGGTTCTTGAGCCAAAACTGACCCCACCCTTCTGAGGACCTTGAAATGGCTTTGCTTATCCCTTTCTAGTTGAGACTCACTAGTGTGCACATGTGCACACACCTGCTATATGCCTACCATCATTTCAGAATCAGTGCTGTATCATAACCCATGAAAGCAAAGGACTCTACCCAAAATACCTACTCTAAATAGACCTTCCTAATACGGTGTTGCAAAGGAACTATCTCAGACCTGCAGAGAATGTGGATCTCAAATATGATACTGGTACCGCTCTGTGCCTTGAAAAATTTTGTCACCTTCAGCACACTTGAAGCCTATGATGCGATTCTCATGACTAAACTATTACTTTTCTGGTTTAGGACAAAAAGTATTTGAAAATAAGAGGAGTGTTTAAAAAGAAAATCTGCCCCTTGACTTGGGCATATTTGGGAACTGTAATGTTCATCTGTGTTTGTGAAGAGAGATCTATGTAGATCTGAGAAGATCTACAGTTTGTGAGATGCTGTCACATTGTCCCAAAACTACCTCTGAGTGTGTGTGTCTGCTTGCATATGTGTTTGTGAGTGTGTGTATCTGCATCGTGTGACTTATACATGAATATATCTGTGTTTCAGAGTGTGTGGGTGTGTGTGAGTGTGTGAGTGTGTATCTGCTTGTATATATGTGTTTGTGTGTATGTGTGTATCTGTGTGTGAGTATATGTGAGTATATCTGTGTTTAAGAAAGAGAAAGAGAGAGAGAGAGACAGAGACAGAGACAGAGAGAGAGAGAAGGATAATTTGTAAGATACTTAAACATTTGACCTTTTAATTCCTGTCTTTCTTTTAAATCTACTTAAAACATGCCATTTATTTATTGAAGTTTTGCTGTGCTGCACATCACTATTGTAGTTAATAAGCATCCAGTTCCTCAGTGAATACTTCCAGTTACAGCCATCAGGATCTGAAAACCGGAGAAACAATTGCCCCCTTGAACACTGAGAGAAATTTGGAAATCCCAGTTGAATTCAGAAAATTTTCTTTTTAATTTTTCTGCAAAAGTTTAATGTAATATTTGAATTCAAAATAATGAGACATAAACCAGCATAAATAAAATAAGACTTACAGGCATTGATGACCAAAATATTAATGCTAAGGAAATACTAAGCTTACCCTTTTCCCTGGAAGCATGCCTATCTTTTCATAACAGCAGAAGTTGTAGAGCTGAGAGGAAATGTTCTCCGCTGGTTGAAGAGGCTTCAGGAACTGCACAGTAACTCACCCTGAGGGTGAGGTGACTCTTACATCCTCAGAAGGTTCTAGTAATGGTTATTTGAAAAAGCAGCCTGGGAATAATTTCAAAATCAGGGAACAAAGTGAGAGTGCACTTGGACAGCTTGCACTTTCACCCACATGGAGTTGTGAAATTGGATTTAAAAAGGCAGAGAAAAGCCGGGCGGTGGTGGCGCACGCCTTTAATCCCAGCACTCGGGAGGCAGAGCCAGGTGGATCTCTGTGAGTTCGAGGCCAGCCTGGGCTACCAAGCGAGTCCCAGGAAAGGCACAAAGCTACACAGAGAAACCCTGTCTCGAAAAACGAAAAAAAAAAAAAAAAGGCAGAGAAAGGGTACAATATTTGCAGCAGATACATTCTGAAAAACTGAGTCTGTAAATGTACTTGAGACATTCATCATGTGGTTCCTCCAATGATATCAGAATTTTAGGAGTATACTAATAATAAAATCTCCCTATGATTTTTTAAATTAATTAGTTTAAAAGAGGACTTTATCCAAAATCATTGCTCTAAAAGCTGTTCAATTAGTATGGACTAGAAAGAAATGGGAATATGGGTAATCAAAGATGCCTTTATATGAAAACACTCCCATGTTTGTATCACAGGTCAATGTTCCTTTAACAGAATATTGGTTTGGCCATGTTACCTTTCCAGTGCCCTTTTAGTTTATGAGATAAAAAAGTATTATTTCTTATTGTTATTATTTACACTTAGTAAATGTCAACATTGCCTCAGGCACTGGAAGTAAATAACTGATTATAGTTAGTATTTCTTTGGGGGAAAATTACATTCATATAAATAGATAGATACATAGATAGACAGATACATATATACAGACACATACATACGTGTGTGTGTGTGTGTGTGTGTGTGTGTGTGTGTGTGCACACGCACTAGCCTCTGTGTCAGAGGCAGCCCCCTCTAGGCTTCCCACTTTTGAAATGCTCTTCAATGGGGTTCAGGTCCTGTACTTTTTGTTCCTGTGTGGAATTAAATACATTCAGTGTGAATGGGTTTACCATGATACTGTTCCTGTGAATGGTTACTTCTTTTTGTGGCATGTAGATTAAAAATCACATAATCAAATATGTTTGATCTGGAAACCCCTTAATAACCATTTAGCTTAACATTATTTTCTATGAAAGAAACTTAGGGTCTGAGAAACAAAATGAGTGCCAAAGTCTCATTTCACTGATCAGGGAAATGATAGAATTGTGAAACAGGTAAATATAAAAACCATAATCTCACTGTGATAAAGTTCATGTTTATGAGTTTTACTCGATCAGCTTTTAAATAATTCAGTGTTGGTTTTTGTTTTGTTTTTATGTTTTTTATGAGCAACAAAGAATACCTAACCAATGTGATTTTTTAAAAAAAAATTGAACCCTTGATAACACTGAAAATAATGAGACTTTTAAATCCCCCAGAATGTGAAAGACTGCCCAGGGATTATAACTAATGCATTTTATTCCTATGACTTGCTGATTCCACCGGCAGCCGCCCTGGGGGTGCAGTTCTAATCAATGGCTTTATCCACTTGGCAATCTATACCTCAGAAACACAAATTGGAGAAAACCATCAATGTGTAAAGGAGACCTATAAATCAGAATGTCAGGTGTATGTAGTTTCATTTTATTAACTAGTATTTGGAGATTATTGGATAAAGTATTCCATGGACACAAAGTTATGTTCTTCACATCCCGGTGGGATGCCACCCTGTCCCTGTTATTTTTATCTAACAACAGGAATGAGAAAGGAATAGCAGGAGAGTGAACAGCTGGCCTCTCTCTCCTTTCTTATACTTTTGGTTGTGAGCCTAGCCTTTAACGGCTGAGCCATCTCTCCAGCCTTCTCTCCTTTCTAGGGGGTTTAAAGGACTGAAAGTTGATTTCCTTTCCTAACACTGGTCACGGAGTCTTTTGTTCTTAAGTTTGCATGCCTATATATGTGCAGAGAAGATGTGTATCATCAGCTGCAAACCAAGAAGTGTCCAGCAGACTGGAGGTTGCTCTGCATGGATATTTACATGCACCACGGAGACTGTTAGTTCATGAGAATCAATGAAACTCAAGGAGGAAATGCTGCTCCTCAAGAGTTCATTCCATGCCTTTCTCCCATATGTTACAAGCATATCCATCATATATGTTTGAAGTGTACTATTTAGTGTTCCCTTCCTTTGAAAACCTCCTAGGGGTCCTTTTTAAAGGTCAGAACCAGGAACACCTGCATCCGTGGAGGCTGAGGACCTTTTTGAAAACAAAGGACAAATAACCACCTGCTCCTAGGGGGCTTCTCCTAGGTAGAGCTGCCCAAGGAAATAATCCGCGGGGATTCTCCATGCCATTTCAGGGAGTTATCCCAGGTAGACAAACCAGTAGCTAGCTTCAGTCAGCAGCAGCAGAACTGGGGTGTATACTCAGGCCTCACTCTTAGAACAGCTGTCAGTCTGGGAATCTGTAAGAGAAAGCAGGTCACAAACATCACAACTGAAGGGTGAGCACAGAAGTGCCACCTCACTGATAGACCTAGTGTGTTTCACAGAGGTGTGCAAAAGGACCACACACTAGACCACGGGTACTGATGAGAGATCCTAGTCACACTCAATTCCCTAGTCACACTGGAGCAGCCGAACACCACGCTTTGCAGGCTTTGTGCAAGGTGGCGACTTTGAAGGAACGGAACTGGTGTTTTTCGGATTCTAAACAAGCATTTTGGAAAAAGAAAGAGATCTATGTGCTTAGGAATTTACAAACTTCTGTGTGAAAGGAAAAGGGTTGCCTTCCAAGAAGATGCCAAAAGAACCCACCAAATACAGAACCCTGTCCAGTAGACAGAACATAAAATACTGCCTGGGTAATTGAAGCGACGTCTGAGACACAGCAGCTGGCCAAGAAGACGTTGCTCAGTAGTTTCCAGTCGCATAAAGACACATCCGACTCACTCTGGATTATCTCTGCTCCTGCTGAGTTAATTCCATAATTGGCATCAAAGAGCTCACATGTAAATTTTCCTGTAAATTTTCACATTTCACAAAAGAGTTCAGCTGGGTTTCCACCTTCCCTCAGCACACCTGCCCCACCCCCACGTCAGACTATCTATCATAGATATTCCAATTCACCTTCTAATATGCTCTCCTCAAAGCTATCCTTGAAAGATTCACAATAAGAGGGACAAAAGAGACATAAGACTCAACCGTAGCTCTGCTTTGGTAATAATAAAATTTTCATTTAAGGAAAACTGAAATTTATTTTAATTCTACCTTTTGTTAAAATTGAAGAACAGAAAGTTATCCCATCTGCAACTTTTGATTGCCCTGAGAGATTATGGTATAGACAACGCACCTTAAGGCTTAGTTTTTGCAGTTTCCTGCCTGGATTCCTTTTTTCCTCACTAAGGACTTTTAATAACATTTCACTGAGCTCTTGGTTTTTATCCTTCCCTGCAAGCAACAACTGCCGAACCTCCTCAACCCTCTTAATCAAACCCCAGGAGAAATTCTGCTTCAGGACTGAACATCAGAGCCCCAACTACTTCTGCAATATTCATCCATCCGCTGGAAACAAAACCCTTCTTTCAGCGGGAGATGGCAGCTTCCCTCAGGCCTTGGCTTCTCTAGTTTCCACAGTGCCACCAGCAGTCAGCAAACTTCCCTCTAGACACAGAACTGGGCAGGCCTGTTCTCTCCCAGCCCTCCAGCCTTCCCCACACAGAGCCTGCTACACTTCAGGCACCTTCACGACCTTCTTAGGAAGCCATCTTACCCAAGGTGCTCATCTAGTAAGCAGTTGCTAAACTTTACATGTAGAGAGGAGTCAGTGGTGAAGAAAAGATGGAAATCCTTCTAGGAAGCGCGAGCCTGTGAGTCACAGCCCGGCATGCTGTTCTCTTCAAAAGTCCACGTCCAAAAGGACACCTGGGAACTAGCCACTGCCAATAGCTCGTCGGTTATGGGCTGAAGCCTGGGTAATCGTCTACACCATCTATGCTGAAATTTGGGGTAGGCTTGTCTTGTGCCGGTCTTGTGCAGGTCTTGAGCAGGTAGCCCCAACTGCTATGGGTTCATGCGTGAGATACTTGTGTCACATACTGCTGTGGATATCGCTCTGTACAAATAAAATGCTGATTGGCCAGTAGCCAGGCAGGAAGTATAGGCGGGACAAGCAGAGAAGAGAATTCTGGGAAGTGGAAGGCTGAGGCAGGGAGACGCTGCCAGCCGCCTCCATGAAAAGCAAGATGTAAGGTACCGGTAAGCCATGAGCCACATGGCAACTTATAGATTAATAGAAATGGGTTAATTTAAGATAGAAGAACAGTTAGCAAGAAGCCTGCCATGGCCATAGAGTTTATAAATAATATAAGCATCTGTGTGTTTATTTGGTTGGGTCTGAGCCACTGTGGGACTGGCAGGTGAGAGAGATTTGTCCTGACCATGGACCAGACAGGACCAGGAAAACTCTAGCTACAACGTACAGAAGATAGACGTTCACACCACTTCTCCCTCTCCTCTGGTCCTTACATCCTTTCCATCCCCCTGCCTCAGTGTTCCCTGAGCCTCCATGACAGGAAGAGGGTTGAGAGAGATACCCATTTAGGGACAAGCACTCAGCCCCTTATCCTCAGCGCCGTGACCAGTTGTCTGTCTTTCTATCGACGGCTGCCCACTGCACAGGAAAACGTCTCCGACCAAGGCCCAGAACGGCCCTGGTCTATGATTACAAGCCTCAGTATTAAAAAGCTACGTTGACATCGTAACCATTTAGCAAAATAACAATAGCAGAATATATCCTAGGGACCATGACCTGCCAGCCATGAACTTCGACCAGGGTTACAGTGCCAGACATAAAATCCCTTCCTATGCCTCAGTCCAACCAATCAGAAAGCAGTTAGTTACCACTATTGTGCAGTGGCCATGCCTTGTCCGGCAGGTTGGTGTTGTAGGATGCAGGGTCTAGGACTGATGTGTTTTCTCTCTCACAGCAGCCTTTGTAACACCTCCCTTCACTGTGAAAGGTAGTCATCGGGGAAGACAAACAGAATTTAAATCCACAGACTGCAGTTAGTTTTCCAACCTCCAAGTGTGCTGGACTGGCTGGGATGCAATCAGGTCACCTGGAGACTCTGGGTGCCGCATAGGTGGAGAGGAGCCTGGATCCGCGCCCTGCTTACATTCTCACAGAACCCCCAGTGGCCCTGAGAGTGCATTTTGAAAGCTGCTAATCTAGGTCAAATCCTCTGATTCATATTTGGAAGGAAGAGGAACCCAAGGAGATTAAGCTGTTTGCTGAAGCTCCACAGCCATTTAGCGGTGCCGCGAAGACACTCAGGCCTCCTGCCACAATTCCCCATCTTGTGCTGCCGTTTTCTGTGAAGGCACGAGAGCGCCATGATAATGGATTCTTGTGTAACAGTGAGAACGAGAAAACACTTAAAACTCAAAGGTGCTCCTATACTGTGTGGCCTGAATCTGTCTGTATTCAGATCTCTCAGTCAGCAATTTTGCTCCTTGGGAACGAATTTTCTGTCTCTACCATTCCCTGAGACCCTGTGGGAGGCCGCATTTGCCTGTGTGAGGGGCTGGAGGCAGGATGTGCTGAGGAGCCTGAAGGGGGCAGGTGCCCCAGCTTCCCTCCTCACTCTCAGCTGGAGGTGAGGCCAGAGCTTCATTGCCCGAAGAAGCTACTTCATCCCAGAGGCTTGACGCCGTATCTGGTCACACATTTTGCCTCCTCTCGCTCCCTTACTGATGGCTACAAAACACATCCTGACCCACGTGGCTTTGTAAGCAGGCACTGGGAAGGCTAATCCTCACTTATGTCACTCAATACGTGTGTGTGTGCGCGCGCGCATATGTGTATATGTATGTGTGTATATGTATGTGTGCATATGTATGTGTGTATGAGTGCATGTACATGTCTATGTATGTGTATATATGTATGTGTGTGTATGTATGTGTGTCTGTATGAGTGCATGTGTGTGTATGTATGTGTGCATATGTATGTGTGTGTGTGTGTGTGTGTGTGTGTGTGTGTGTATGAGTGCATTACGTGTGTGTCTGTGAGCGTGTGTGCATGTGTTGGTACTGGTCAATCCGACCACCCCCTCCAATGCCCAGGGGAGGAGGAGGGAACCTAACGAGGCTTCTGCGCTATTTTTCACTTAAGGACTCCTCAGTGTTCTCCTCTGCCTCGGTTTCTGTTTTCCAGCCTGAACTTTGGGGGTGTTTGTAGTGGGACTGTGGCAGCTGTGCCCCTGACCAGAAGGAAGGGAGGAGAGAGGGCCTCTGGGTTCACAGGGCTGTCACTGACTTCGGTTTCTTTATCGAGGCAGCTTCCTGGACTGTGAGTCAGGCCGCTTCCCTCTGCCCGTCCCTGATAGAGCCTTTACCAGCTACCCTGTGGCAGTCCCGCTGGCAGGCCCTGGCCTCACCCGGCCCACGGGGAATGACGGGCCCACACCAGAACGAATGCCTCCTGTTCCAGAAAACGAAGAAGCCACGTTTGCTTCTATCGTTTCCACGGCCCAGAATACACACCCCAATTACCGCAGTTCAGCAGTTACTGTTTGCAAACGATGCCCTTGTCACAAACCCACAACTGCCCTTCTTTTCAGGAAGAAAGTGAGATCCCTGCCAGCGTGTTTGTGAAGGAGCCGGTTCCTGGCCCTGCAGAAGGCAAGGAGGAGCTCGCGGACGAGAACAAGTCCCTGGAGGACACGCTGCACAACGTGGACCTCTCCTCCGAGGACGAGTTGGCCTGCGTTGAGGAAGCCCTGGCAGACAGCGCGGAGGAGAAGGCCGAGGAAAGCAGGGCGGAGAAAATAAAGAGGTCCAGCCTGAGGAAAGTGGATAGCCTCAAGAAAGCCTTCTCTCGCCAGAACATCGAGAAAAAGATGAACAAGCTGGGGACGAAGATCGTATCCGTGGAGAGGAGAGAGAAGATCAAGAAATCGCTGACACCCAACCACCAGAAAGCGTCTTCAGGGAAAAGCTCCCCCTTCAAGGTTTCTCCGCTCTCCTTCGGTAGGAAGAAAGTCCGGGAGGGAGAAAGCTCTGCGGAAAACGAGATCAAGTCGGAAGACCACCGTGAGGAGGGCTCCCTCACAGAGGGTCTTTCGGAAGCATCCCTCCCCGGCGGCCTGGCGGAGGCCAGCGCAGAAGCAGATGCTGAGAAGCCAGCCTTGAAAGGGAGCAGCTCGGGCGGCCTGGGCAGCAACGCCGACCTGACCATCGTGGAAGACGAGGAAGAGGAGCCGGTGGGCCTGCAGCAGGCGCAGCAGGCGCGCTATGAGAGCGGCTACATGATCAGCTCCGAGGAGATGGAAGGATCCGGGGAGAAACAGGTCCAGCCGGCCGTGCTGCACGTGGACCAGACTGCCTGAGTGCGCAGCCAGAGCCCTGGTCCAGCTGCAGAAGCCAGCGCTGGCTCAGGGGCATCGGTCGGCATCCCCGAAACCACCTCTGCACCTGTCCATCTCCGCCTGCTCCCCCCGCCCCGCCGCTGTGACTATCCAGGCCGTCATGACTGGTCGTCCAGTACCCTCAGATATGCATGGGATCAAGGAAGCAAACCGACAGGGATTCCACTTTTAATTGGCTCTTAGGTTCTGTTTCTGCAGAATTTCTCCAAGATTGGAAGAAGAAAGAAACGGAGCCATTAAAAAAAAATCACCAATCTATTTGGCTTAGCCAGAAAAACCAAAGGATATTTAAGAGAGTAGTCACGAAATGTGATTTGTGTTTGGTCATTCTGTCATCTTGCTGAATAGTGTCGCAGTCGTGCAGTGAATTCCTACCGTATTCTATGAATGGTTATTCTTCAAATATGTGATATAGAATACACACTAGTCTGTAAGCTGAGGATATAACTCTGTATTTAAAAACAATATTTACAAAAGATAGAGCAAAATGCTCAGCTGATTATTCTCTTATAGAAACCATTGTTTATTACAAGTGGAGGGGATTGAAAGGCTGTGTATGATGGTCAGGTAAGGGCAGGGGGCGATTAAGCCAGAAAACTAGAGGGAAGCGATTGGAAAATGAGAGAAATGGAAAAGAAAGAATGCTGAAAAGAATGATGACAAAGAAAAAAAAAGATGTGCTTAGAAAGCGAAATATTGACATTTTAAATCTGTTTTGCTCTTTAAATAACAATGCTAAAGAAGCTCATCTATCTTGCAAAAATATGTCTTATCTTCCCAATATTTTCATAGTCTAGTATTAAATAATATAACCAGATATTCTGGTATAAAAGTTGTGGTTCTTCTTGCTAAGTAAATGGCAGTACACACCCTTCTGTGAAGACGTTAAAAAGGATATTGTCCCTTTAACACTGGAATAACATAAGGCTATAATAAGTAACATGTACTGTTTTATGGGAAGACCAGTCACACAATTCTTTAATATTTTTCCATTTTGAAGTGACCTTTCCACTCCAGATATGATATAGGTTTATAAGGTATTCAAACCTGCATGTTTAGGAAGAGAAAATTCCAGTTTTTCTTTTTTTATATACATAATGGTAATGTCATTCCAGGTAATATTTTATTTATACATTAATTTCACAGGATATTGATGTGTTTTAGCTTCTAAAAGCACGCCAGTATTTTATGTCACGTGTATGTTCATTCTGTCTAACACACTAAAAGGTTGCTTTATCTGTTTTTCATTACAAAATGCCAATGTTTTGCTAAACTACAGTGTAAAGATAGGAGACCCAGGGCTTGAATCCTCTCCTCTGAACGTGCAGTACCACAAGTGATCTGACAAGCAGAGGTAACTCCACACAGCAGCCACAGCTGTACTCTAACTTTATGAGAAGGGTTGGGATAAATACAGTGTATTGATGGTGTAACCTATTCAGCTGTGTTCCTGTGTTGCAATAATGTAACCCCAAATACTGAATTGTTGGACTAACAATGCCTGTGTGAAATAAGATTAAATAAACCAAAAATAAAAAGTATATGACAATGTCAGTTTGTTATAAGCAGAAGGAATTGCTTTCAAAATGTTTTCTGAATGGAACGGTCATGTTGATCATTCCAGTCTTATTTCCCCATTAACTCTGTTTTCTTTCTTTCCACCTTGATCTCATTTAGAAATCCAACACTCATTCCTCAAGTTTAACTTTCTTGACACCACCTTGCCAGCTCTAGAGCATCTGAATTTACTGCAGCAGCTTGATTAATTTGATAGTTCCATCTGCATTTGCTAGTACTGCACCAGGTCTTATAACACCTTCAGTAGTCCTGCAACCCTGGGTCAGCTGAGCTGTTCGTACAGTTTGTGGACTCACACACACTCTTGTCCTCTGCAGTATCATAGACGATATAGACTCCTTTACATGGCACCCGAGGCAGGCTTGTTCCACCTTCTGTGGAGTGACTGTCATTTAATGTGGCTGGTGAGTTGGGGGATCCATGGGTCCATGAAACATTTCTACCTCCCGTTGCAAAAAATACTTTATTTATTCCTATACACTAGATGCTTGTCAGTGGAAACTGCATGCAAACATCTTAAGTTTTACTGACAATCACATTTATTCAATGTTCCACAGTTGAAGCTTTAAAATCCCAAGCAATAAAACAGAGAATTAGGCCAGATAATTGTTGGGAAACACAGACCATAGGGATTAGAGCAAGCAGCATCTGCAGCGATGGAACCTGTTTGTTTGGTATGATTGTTGAATTATTTGCATACTGGTGAGGCTGTGAAGTCCCCAAATTAGATGTGTCTTCTTCCCACCCATCCAATAAACCATCCCTAACTTTATGTGCCTGGAGCTCAAGAACTCGATTAGTGTTCCCCAAGTATCGGTTACACATTAATAAGGACTGAGATCTGTATCTTAGAAACGGAATTCAGTAGTAAGATTCCTCTGTTATATGGATCTCAAATCTCACAAAAACGAGCAAAAAAAATGCTATTTTTCTACAAGATTTATTTCTTTTAAATTTATAGATAGTTCGACAGGAATCCTTTCCTCTGACTTAGGAATCCAGTTTTTAGATTAATTACCAGTTCCTTTTATACGTGAAAGTAAAAAACAGAATGATGATAAAAGTTAGTTCTGCACAAATCCACTAATTTTCCACCGAAAACCTCTGTTCTAGCAGTGCCCATCCACAGTGAAGTTTGGCCTTCCAACGACTCTGTCCACTATAGGAAAACTAGAGCTCCTCATAGCCAAGCTGCCAGTGTTAAATAAAGGTTATAATGAAAGTCATTTCCTACATTAAGACACTAATGCCTGAGCCCAGTTAATTCCTGCTCGAAAGTTTGTTTACTGCCCTACAGCCCAAAGCTAAGTGATTTTATATTGGAGATTGGGAGTATGAGGAATGGAGGTGCGGGCAGCAATCATTATTAACAGTTCCATAGCAACCACAAGTCCTTCCCTAAAACCCAGACTCCAGCACTGCCAAGCACGCTGTCGATGAAATTGGCATGGCGACCTTTGTGTGCTGGTTGATCCAGGTGTCCAGATAAAGAATTCTGCAGCCAGCAACTCCTTCCTAAAGGGAGCAGGCAGAAAACTCACACTCTTAAAGGTGCTTTGTTCTTTAACCATTGCGTTTTCTTGCAGTATTTGAAGCCCTAAAATTATTTTTAACTCTGCACACAGACTGCCCAATTAAGAAGTCACACCTCTAGCAACCAGCTTGACGTCCATATATTTATATACTTTACACTGTAAAAATCAATTTGTTAAATATTTATAGAGCAAAGCAACCTTTACTCTCTTTCATTTGCTGGGATTCTTAAGTGCTTTGCAAAAAATTCACAAGAATGAAGGGAAAGAACCAGTATTTTTTTACAGTTTCCTTGACTTCAGGTTGAACACCCCAATGTCCAGCAATTCTATGTACTGAGCACAAGCATGATGTCACGTATTCAGAACGCTGCTGGGAGAGCACTGGTTTTCGTCCATTTTAGTAGAGTAAGAACTTGAGATGCTGCTATTAATTTATTCCAAGTGGTAAGGTAACAAGGAGGGACTTCAGACATTTTTAAACATTCAATGAGTTTTCACTTAAATACAGAGATACCATGTCTCTCTGACTTGTGGAGCATAGTCCAAAACACTCTGTTTTGTGGGTATCAAACTCCAAGAGTGTTATAAAATGGCATAGTACCTGCATATAACCTATGCAGCCCTCCTACACACTTTAAATTCCCTCTAGATTACTACTACCTAGCAGAACACACACACATTTTTAAATTTCTTTTATTTATCTTTATTTATGTGTATGTGTGTGCCTGTGTTTGTTGATGGCACCACATGTCTGCAGATGCCTGGGGAGGCCAAGGGGCGGTGGGTCCCCTGGAACTGGAGTTACAGGTGGTTGAGAGAAGCCCTGATGTGGATGCTGGACCCTCTTCGAGAGTAGCAAGCACCCTTAACTGCTAAATCCATTTCTCCAGCCCTGACAATGCACACATTTCACACAATAATTGTCATACCAAATTGTCTAGAAAGTAAAGACAAGAAAAAAGGTCTACACACTTTAATACTCAGGCGTCTATTTGTTTTTCTACGGTTCTTTTTGATCTGTGGTTGGACCCACTGATGCAGAACTATGGATACAGGCACTGACTGCTTTTTGTTGGAGGGCTGCAGTCATATGACGTGCCCAAGTTAACATACCTTGGAAATAGTTCCAGTGTTCAACCCCAATCTGAAATCCATTCTGCTAGACAGACTCTTCGCCATGGCATAAGTGTGCTTGTTATGAATTGCTTTCTAAGCTCTCAAGGTCTGCCTGTTCACTTCATTTTATCATTCCTACAGGATCACAGACAGCTGCACTTCAAAAATGATCCTCATGATTGTCATTTCAGTGCTTTAAACACACACACACACACACACACACACACACACACACACACACACACACACACACACCGCTGATGGATTTTGGAAATTATTTTTTTTTTAATAGGTCCTTGGTGTCATCCATTATCAGGGGCTGCAGGACTCACTTTGGGGCAAGCTGTTGACAGAGATAGATCCTGCAAGTTGCTCACTCAAAGATGAGCTCTGCCTCAAACTCTGTGTGTTATGGGAGTCATATTCCTCTGTCATTCCTGAGAACTGCTACGATCTGCTCAGACACCTTCTCTCATACGCTGACACGGAGAGCAGAATTAGCTCAGGGCAGGAAGGAGGCAGAGTTTGCAGGGCAGGTGGACCATGATGCTCAGGGCAGGAAGGAGGAGTTTGGAAGGCAGGTGGACCATGATGCACAGGGCAGGAAGGAGGAGGAGTTTGGAGGGCAGGTGGACCATGGTAGCATGCAGCCCTTCCAGTGAACATAATTGCTACACTATTGTAAAGCTTTCTTCTCAGGAAAAACGGGGGGCTGGGTCAAAAAAGATGCTTGAACCCCCTTCTCTATGGGCAAAAACATCAAAGGAAGCCCTCTAGGCCAGTGCCCACTTATCAGCTCCCTCCAAAGGCTTTGGCAGTGGTCACCAACTTCACCGTCTGCAGGGCTCAGACGGACGTGAAAGGGCTTAAGCAGGCGGTGGCAGCTGTGGCAGAGCTATTCCAGGTGGGCTTTCTGATGAGGCAAGCTTACAACTCACCTGCCTGCAGGCATGCCTTTTCCTAATCCCCACAAAGGGAAAGTATGTTCTAGACGCCACAAAGGCTATGCGACTCCAGTTGCCATATGGAAAACCAGGCCAGTGGTGCCAATATTTAGACTTCGCCTTGAAAGAGCCAAAATTCCAATTTCTTTGTGATGGGAAAAATCTCCTGGCTTTTAGTTTTTGGCAAGTAGCTCAACTCATTTTTAAGCAGTTGTGCACTGTACAAGCCAAATATCAATATTTGCTGGCTGGATGTGGTCCAGGCACAGACCATCAGTTTCTGACTCCTGATCTCTGGAGATGAGGGCTCTGGGATTTTTCTTGCCTTCCAGAAGACCATAAACTCCAGAATAGAATGCTAGTGAGAGGATCAGATTTGCCTAAAGAGCACAGAAACCTTTCTAGGGAACATGAAGTACAAAACGCTCCTGCCAGAGCTTCTGAGAACATTCCCTCTCCCTCTGGCTGCATCTTCTGGATGTATCAGAAGATTGCTGTTCATGACGTGAACTTGGTGGGGGAAGGGAGCAGAAGCCAACTGCAGCGGGGCGTGGTTACACGTTCATTAGTGAGAAGGCATCATCCCTTGCCATTTACCTGTGTGAGTTACCTGCAGCACGCCCAGATGTCAGATGAGTGGACTCAGTTCACTAAACCTGCAAACTTTCTCTCCTATTTGTGCTTCAGCTGAAAAACGTCTGCTTTGGTCAATAACTTGGAGACCTTATAGATGAGGAAAAGCAAGTCTGTGTTCTGCTCTGCCATGTATCATGGGGAAATTGCCAGCCAACACTTGTTCCTCAACTCTTCATTGTTGATAATGAGGTACAGAAGGGGAAGAACATGGCTCCATTTTTTTTGATGCTAAATTGAGTTTTCAGAACTCAGAGTTGGAGAAAGAAACTGATACAGATTTAGCACAGGGTCATGATGTCCTTTGTGAAAGAGAAACTTTTCATGCTCACAACCACTTGTAGTTCTGAGGAAGGGCAAGGATTAGCTAGGTCTTTAAGGGCTACTTGCATGGCAATTACCTTCATAACCCTAAGGACATAGAGGAAAATGCACCATGGTCTAGTGAATAAGCCCTACTTGGTAAATTAAATTTCCTAGGGCCTTTAAATCAATAATTTCAAGTCTCTAAATAGACAGACAGAAAGAAAGAAAGAGAGAGAGAGAGAGAGAGAGAGAGAGAGAGAAATTCCCACCCTAGGATGCATGTAGATACACAGTATCACAACTTAGGGGATTGGCTTGAAATTCAACACAGAAAGCAAATGAAGTATATTGAGTATAACTTAGTATACCACTTAGTTCACTGCCATGGTTTGAATATGAAATGCACCCCAAAGGCTCGTGTGTTGACGGATTGAATCCCAAATGATGGTGCTATTTGGAGAGGTGGTAGAAAGTTTGGGAAGTGGCATCTTGCTGGAATAAATGAGGCACTGGACATGGCTCAGAGGCTATCCCTGGTTCCCGGTTCCTCACTGTGTCTTACTCCCTGTTCATAAAGTGGGTAGCTCCTGCCGCTCTTATGTTCTGCCTCACCAGGGCTCTTGTGTTAATGAAGCCAAGGCTCTTGCATCAGTGGACCTCTGGAACCCTGCACCTAAGTAACCCTTCAGTTGTTCAGATCAAGGATTTCATCTCAGCAATGGAAAGCTAACACATTCACCGTTCAGTTCCTTCTACCATCACTCTTTATTCTCGGATGGTAAGGCCTTCTTCCCAACTACCTCGTAGCTGGGGTTTGCAAAGATTAAATGAAATTAGTTAAGCATGAATTATCCAATAACTACAAAGAATTTTTATCTGCCAGAAGCATTTTCTCAATCCATATTTCATTTTGTTTATTAACATTCATTATATTTATTGGGCATTTGTGTCAAGCCCTGTGTTAAGCATGCATATAAAACAAAAGAATGTTTTTGCTGTGCAGAGATTCCCTGTCTCTGGACTCGGATGGAGAGCTGAGAATTCCCTATAAAAGGAACATGAATTTACTGTAGCAAAACAAGAGGGAACTTTCAATTCGAGAGAGAAATGCTACTCAGCCTCACAGAAACAATGTGCATACACTCAGGTAAGATCACTGAATGGAGGATCTGGAGCTTGTCTTTGCAAGTCTCAGACCTTCTAGAAACTAGGTGGTTTGTTCACAGCAGAAATGCATTTCTCACCATTTTAAAGGCAAAGATACCTGAGGACGGGTACTGGCAGATTCAGTCTTGTAAAGGCCTAGGCTTTGGCTTGTGATGGAAACAATAAGTATCTAAGGCCTCTTTTTTGTTTTGTTTTTTAAAAAAAAATCTTTTAACTTCTTTTGATTCTTTGTGGATTTCAAATCAGACATTCCAATCCCACTTATCTCCCTATCCCCTCGAATCTGTCCTCTGCCCTTGCAACCTCCCCCCCAAAAAAGAAACAAAACAAAATTTAAAAGAAAAACAAAAACAAAAAAAAAAGGAGAAGAGTCGCATTGTGGAAGCTTTAGTGTGGCCCATGAATCACACAGTTTACCCTTCAATGCGCTCCTCTTTACTTGCAAGTGCTCACTGCCACAAGTCTTTGGTCTAGCTCAAGGCCTCTGGCTTCTGCTCTACCACCAATGATGGGCTCTCACTGGGGTTCCTCTGGGATATTCTGTTGTTGTTGTCCTGTGTCATGGAGATCCTGCCGTTTTGGATCTGTATGTTCATCCCCTTCACATGCTCCAACAGTTCACAGAGGAGGTGGATGTTGGGGTAGGCTAACTCAAAGTCCTGGGTGGTAGCTGGGTTGGTCAGCCAGCCAGCTTTCCCTCGTCACCACTACCTGGGCGAGCCCTCCAGCCCTGCCTCAGCCAGCTCACCCGCTGCAGCCTGCAGCAAGGACCGGGGCCAGTTCTCCTGTTCTCAGGTCCTCAGATCCGGCTCACCCACACTCATACCACCAGGGCCAGCTCTGTTTTGCCCAGGCAAGGTACAGGGCCCTCTCTCCCTCTTGCTATAAGGGCCATATGAGGGTGGAGGGAGTGCCAGCTCTCACATCCTCAGAGCCAGCTCCCCTGCATCCCCCACAACAGGGTCAGCTCTAGTTTGCTGCCCAGATGGGGTGCAGAGCCCATGCTCCTGCGTGCTGCAGCTGGTGAGGGGCAGGGCTAACTCTCCTGCTCTTGTGACCCTGGGATCAGCTCTCTCACCTGTCACAGGTAGTAATGGGTGAGAGGGGAGGGCATCTTTCTCTGACCCATGCCACCACACTGCAAACAAGGTCTCATGCCCTCAAGGTCCCCTCACCTATGTCCTTGACCACAGGGTCAACTCTAGTGTGCTGCCCAGGTATGGTGGACACCTGTGGTGAGGAGTAAGGCCATCTTTCCCGAGTGAGTCTGTGTGGAGGGCGCAGCTCTCCCCTGAGTGGTGGGACCAGCTCTCCTGCTGCAGTATCCAGCAAGAGGCAGGACCAGCTATCGAAGGGCCCGTGAAGGGCAGGGCTAGCTCGGTACAGCATGGTTCTAGTGACCCCTTGTGCTAACACAGGCCACGGACATCATCACAGACCCCAGCTGCAGCAGGACCACCGACCCAGACATGACCCATGACCCAAGCAGCTAAGACCAGGACTAAGGCCTGTTGTCTAAGGGCATTATTTCCACTCAGGTGGCTGGAGCCTTCCTGGTCTTATCACCCCCAATGGCTCCTAACACAGTTCATACATTATATAGTTCAAGGTCATAAACATTGACCCAATAATAGATTCTGTAAATATCGAGGATAGAAGGAGAAGGAAGCTAGGCTGTGGGAGGTATAGATGGTGGGACTTTCAAAGTCAAACTACACAAGAATGGGAAATTTCATTGCTCTAAAGTAGTGACACCAAATGCTGGAAGAGACTGAGTGGAAGGAATGTGTAAAGCCTTTAAAAGGCAACACGGACAGCAAGCACATTCATTTGTCTCCACCGACAGGTAAGTGCTGAGAAGAGACTGCTAAGACTCAAGGGAGGTGCTGAGTTCACAGGGTAGATGGGAGCGAGGCGAACAGTGTGGCCTTCCTAGCTCTGGCTCCCAGCACGCCTGAAATAAACTACTGGCTCATTCGCTCCCATGCCAAAGGTTTTGAAGTGTGTGTGTGTGTGTGTGTGTGTGTGTGTGTGTGTGTGTGTGGTGTTTAACTTCTGGAATTTTCCCTCATGAAAACGTACTGCTAATTTATAGTGTTGTGAAATATTTTGCTAGAATGATGGTAATGAGTAAATGGAACTATTAAAAGGAAATTAATGAGAAAATACTACTTCTTTACATTTAGATATGGTAATTCCACATCCAACATCAATGGGGATTGAGTTCTCCTTACAGTAAGTTACCTTGTTAGTTTTTAAAATTATATTTATTGCTTTTTAATTTAATTTAATGATATTAAGTAGGTAGAAAAAAACATAATTTCACTTCTCTGATAAGCCCTACTGTAAGTCTTCATTTTCTTAAATACAAATATTACAGAAAACTATTATTTTTCTATTTCTGTATAAGAAGTCACTGTGAATGTAGTGGTATTACACTGCTTTTGTTTATTAGCTCCTAATTCCATGGGGCAGAGATCAGCATAGCAATGCTGGTCTTTCTGCTCAGGGCATCTGAGCCTGAACCCGAGGTGTCAACTTCTGACCTCGGGTTCAGATCCCGGAAGAGTGGGTCGCTTGCTCTGTTTCCTTGCTGGATGTCGTCAGGGGATACTCTTCACTCCTAGGTGCAGCACACCCCAATTTCCTGACCAGGGAGCCCTCTCTTCCTGCAGGCAAATGATGGCTCATTCAGTCCATTCCATGCTCCAACTCTCTAACCTCGTCTTCAATTGACCAGAGAGGAGCACCTGCCTTTAAAAGTCTCCTACGGCTAAGTCAGGCCCATGAGACCATGCTACATGTCAACATAGAGTGAGGAAAAGCTTGTCATAGACAAAGACCAGGGATTATGTAGGGCGTGTCCTCTGAGATGCAGGGAAATTTGGGAGCCATCTGTGAATTCTATGGAATCTATAAAAGAACATAAGAATTCCAAGTAAAATGATCCAAAGATGTGTTGAGAGAGATTAAGTTCTCCCCCCCCCCCCCCCCGCACCTCTCCCAACCCTACTGGGATACTCAATCTTAACTGTCTACTTGAGTGGATTGAGACATGCCTGGGAGACGAGTTCAGCACCCCTGGGTGTGTCCTTGAAGATGTTTCCAAAGACAGATCCTGAAGGCCAAATGTATGGCATCGTCCCTTAATAACCTCGTGATATGAAAGCACTATTGAGAGGATCTGAAAGGTAGGAGGTGCGGCCTAACTAGAAGCGCTCCCTGGGGAACTGTATCTTGCCCTTCCTAGTCCACCAGTTTCCCTGTTTCCCAGCCACCATGGCATGAACACTGCTTCTCTATCAAGCCTCCCCACCGTGATGGACTTGCACTTGTGAAACCAAGTCAAGGTAAATCTTGTGTGTGTGTGTGTGTGTGTGTGTGTGTGTGTGTGTGTGTGTGTGTGTGTGATGTATATTTGTGTGTGGAGTTTGAAGGTATCAATGCCTGTGCCTGACCAAGCCACTGGATGTCTTTATAGCTGTTTGCCTCATTGCCTCGAGACATGCTTTTTCACTGAATCAAGGTCTAGGATGGTGACCAGAGAGCTCTTGGGGTCTTTCCATTTCCACCCTCTAACGCTAGGGTTATAGGCACATGCAGCCATACCTGACTTTTTACCTGGGTGCTAGGGATTCAAACTCAGGTCCTCTGGTCCTCCCGCTTGCAGAATTAGCAAGTGCTCTTATCCACTGAGCTATATCCCTACCTCAACACACCTGTACACTTGGGTGATAACCACAGTTAACAGTTTTCTTATGTATTTGGCCAAGAAAAAAAATCATAAAAGATGCATATTCATCTCCATATTTCCTCTTTAAACTTAAATGAACAATCAATAAAATCATATTTCTTTTTAATCTCCTGGACCTTTTCATGGTGACAATTTGAATCTGTAGCGCTGTCATGGCTACATCCAAGGCTTATTTTCTTCAATAGTTGCTGAAGAATTAGCAAAGACATCAGCAATGAATCATCGACAGATTATTATTTCCAGAGATTTTTTAAATCATGGCCACAGCTGGAATCAGATCTATTGTTCCACCTGAGACACCTACTCTTTAGGACAGATGGATTCTCCAGGAGCCTCTGCTTTGGGAGAGAGTTAATTAATTTCAGTCTCAAGGAGCAAGTTTAAGTAACAACTCATACAGGACATGATCTGTGTGGACACAATGGGGCTTCAAAGGGATTTGGAAGAGAACCAAGAAGAGAAGGACAGAAAGTAGGAAGTGGAGAAAAGGGGGAAGAAGAGAGAGGGAGAAGAAAAGATGAAAGTAACATAAATCAGATTAAAGTTGAAATAAAATCTGGGGTTCATCTTTGCTGCAGAGCAGGAACGAAGCTCCACCCCCTGACCATCACATCTTTCTCCATAGCAACACAGAAGATATCCTAAGTATTACCTTTTCCAAAAACGATGCATGTCTTTCTAATTATCACCATTCCAAAAGTCTTAAACTGCAGCGTTTGTTCTTCGAATAGGACTAGACTTTAAAAAAAAAATAGGTGTACCTCACTAGTCTTAACTCACGGTTCCTAATGCTACAGTGAAATCCCCAGATTCAATTTTCCTGTTGACGTGACAAGCTGCCCCACTTCCATCAACTTAGATGAGCACTGTAAGCCATGATAATGGTTTCGAGTTCCATCTGTGCTTAGTCAGTGCAGAACCCATGAGCTGACTGCTTTTCCTCAGAGCTCAGTCCGCTGTTAGGAAACTGAGAAAGCTCTTGCACACAATGTTAATGCTTATAAATGTCAATCAATGCCTTAACAATGTGGCCACTCCCTCTTAAAACCGTAGCCCTCCTCACTGTTGTAGAGAGATCCTGAAAGCACACCTCTGAAGGTTGCCTACTAGGACATGGAGAAAGGAGGGTCAGAAGTGACCCAGCACCGACAAGGTCTTAACAAGAAGCCTCTGGCTTGTGTGAGGCAATTGCCACTGCGATTCACAGAACAGAAAGGCGACCTCAAGGGCCGAACGCTTTGACTCACCTTCCAGCTGATAAACTCCGTTCTTGTTCAGCGCCTGGAAGCAGCCTCTCTAGCAATGCCACTGGACGGGACACCTCACACCAGACAGGCCCTTCAGCCCACTTTTCTGCAGAGCATCCTCTAAGTCTCTACACCATACAGAGGGTAAGGCAAACACCCCCACAGAATCCCTGGGAGAAAGTCTGCTGGCCAGCATAGCAGTAAAAGACTGAATGGTTGGGGGTCTCCAAGATGAGGCACATATGCTAATTCAGGATGGCTGCCATTTCTACAAGCACAGGACAAATTCAGAACTCTGGTGTTCCGGGACTTGAGCCACATGTATAGGTTAGAATATCAGCTCTTTAGACTACAGTGTCCACTCTGGTCTATAGCCCCAAAGGAGGAGGGCAGTAGCTATTGCCCTTCATCTAAAGTGGACCTCCTTCACAGGCTGGGACCTCCTTCACAGGCTGCACAGCTTATGTCAGGCTACAACCCAGGGGTAGCCTTGAACATCTCTTCTACAAGCTTTCAAGACCTTGGGTTTCTACGCCCACAAACACTTTAGATCCATGCAGACTCCTGTCTTACATTGTGTTGAGGTTGGGCCATCTGATCTGGACAGCATTTCTTGTCTTCCATGGATGCCTCACCTATCTCTTCTCTGGGTAAAGTGGTGGGAGGTAGATGCATAGTCAACACTACAGGAGATCGTATACTAAGAATGCAGCCATATGACCTAAAGATGTCACAGGAAAAGACTGTTGGAATTTGATGTGACAGGCAACAGAACTTACCACCACCACCACCCTGCGCTGCTCACATGCTGGGTAAATTTGCATTTGTGGTCATTGTCAACAAAGCATTATAATAACCCTGAAGACAGTCGCAAGAAGCTGGTGTCATGGGGTGTCAATGGTGAATGACCCAGCTCCATGAGTGATGATGCAATCAGCACTCAATCAATGACACCAGAGAATAGTTAAAGCCAGGAGTGCTATGCTGTTCCAATACAAATAGACCCTGAGGAACCATAGCATCATGAATAATGACAGCACTGTCCCCTCTTTCCCACAGGCGGGATATGTGACAATAGCCAGGAACCATGACTACAGAATAAGCCATCTTTACCTGTAACAATAAAAAATACATCAGTATGTAAAGAACTCCACTTTATCCAGTACTGCAAAGGAAATTATGGCACCTCACATGGGTATATAAACTTTATAATACTCTTTAAAACAAATTGTGTATCTAGACAGTCCCCTCAGGCATGACTTTCTGGAGGCCTTTCATGTCCTCGAGATGAGCCTGAGGAAAACTCACAAGCCAGGTTAGCAAGTAAGTTGTGTGCATGTGCGTGTGCCTCTGTGTGTGTGTGTGTGTGTGTGTGTGTGTGTGTGTGTGTGTGTGTGTGTGTGTGTGTGTGTGTGTGTGTAGCTGAAGCCTTTCTGGGTGAAGCTTCATATCTCATACCACATGACTTGGGAATCTTTGTGACTTAACTTAGCAAATATTCTATGTTTACATCAAATATTCACGCCACTTTGAGATCTTTGGCAACAGTTAACTCTGCAGCTCACACACGATTGAGCCTGTATGATAATGAGTATTCAAAGACAGGTAATGCCTGGGGGGCGCTCACCAACCTAAGACAGAGCTCCTGTGTGGCCTGGACAGGCATCTCCATGACGGGTAAGGTGACCTGCTGACGTCTCATGCAACCTAAGTCAGAAGCTCATTTATTAGTAAAAGGGGGACCTGTAGGGTCCTAGCCCCCGTTTTGGGTAACTGTTGCCTTGCTTGCTGACCTTGACCTTGATATCCTCCCTATGCTAATTCCCTCCCGGGGTTTCAACCTCCTGAATGCTTAAGGGAAGTTCCTTGTCTGTGTATCCTACATAATGGGTGTTAACAGCTTAGATGCAAGATTGTAAAACATTGACAGCAAACTTCTGTCCTCCAGGGCTCTCCCATTGTGCTGTAAGCCTGTATTTAAGACCTCCTCCCAGTGGGGCAGTGGTGGCGCATGCCTTTAATCCCAGCACTTGGGAGGCAGAGGCAGGTGGACTCTGTGAGTTCGAGGCCAGCCTGGACTACTGAGTGAGGCACAAAACTACACAGCGAAACCCTGTCTCAAAAAAAAAACAGAAATTAATTAATTAATTAATTAATTTAATTAATTTAATTAATTAATTAATTAAAAAATAATATTTGCTGTTCTGTGTTTGCAAAGCCATTTTGGGGAGACCTTCTTAGTTGTTGAGGTTGGAATCATCTGCTGCTTTCTTCTCTTTTAAAAAGAGTTCGGAATTCTCCAGTTGTGTTTCCCTTAATGAATTAAGGACAACTAACTAATATCATCTTTCTAGACTGACTGCCAACGTAATAGAGCATCTCTGGATGTCTTACTACATCATCAGTTGTTTGGAAACTCAGAGAATGAAAATCAATGTTGTTTGATATCCACCTTAACATTTTTCATTGTAGATGAAAATAATATAGATGTATGCTAAAACATACATATGCTAACACATATGTTAATGCTGAAGTAACTCGGAGATTGCCTCTGCACTTTTACTAAGGTGGGCAATCAAAATTTAACTGTATGTGAAAACTTCCAGCAATCCAATGGGCTCCTTCTGTTTACCACCCACATTTATATATACAAAAGTAGTTAATTATTCAGAAATGATTAACCCCCCTAATGACTTAAACTATTAAGCTAATTGTGTAATTGTTAGGTCAAAAAACTAAGATAGGTCAGGATTATTAGTAAAACTACTTCCTATTCAGAGAACTATAATTTATTTCTAGAAATAAGCCAAAAAAAAGAAAATAGAGAAAGTCAAAGAAAAGGATTAAAATTTTAAACCAACTCAGAGTTAATAAAAGTGACGTAAAGACTTTGTAAGTGCACATCATACATATCCTTGTTATTTGTCTTAACCATTG
Organism: Peromyscus californicus insignis; assembly: GCF_007827085.1. Taxonomy (NCBI): domain Eukaryota; kingdom Metazoa; phylum Chordata; class Mammalia; order Rodentia; family Cricetidae; genus Peromyscus; species Peromyscus californicus. The sequence goes on along the minus strand of NW_026294514.1, from coordinate 4,061,674 downwards.
ATTTCTTTTTATTTTTTTATTTTATTTGGTCAGGTTCTAACCCTACAAAATGCCCTTAGACAGCTGTGTAGCTCACTCAACTGGTAATGCATTTGCCTTGAAAGCTCAAGGCCCCAAGTTTAATTCCTAGAACTAAAGTAAGAATACCAGTGTGGGTAGTCACATTTGTAACCCTACCACTGGAGAGGCAGAGACAGGTGGGTTGCTTGAATGCACTGGCCAGCTGGCCTAGCCGCTTGGAAAGTGAGAGACCTTGTCTCAAAAAAAAAAAAAAAAAAAAAATGTGGGCAGTTCCTGAGAAACAGGGCCTGAGATTATCCACTTGCATACACACAGCAGTATACACCACACACACACACACACACACTGCACATATAAATGCACTTAAAGGTTCTTGTGCTAATCAAAATCAAAACTCTTCTCCTGGAATTTAAAACTTTCAAATGCCTTTGAAATTCTGTAGCAGAGAACAAAATAGTTTAATTACATTGTAGTATTGAGAATAAAATGTACATTTCTGAGTGTGTATAATGATAAAACTTAAAGATGACCATGCTGACAGTGTCGTGTCTATTGTGTCCTTTAGCAGATGTCTTTGCTTAGATGGAGATAATACCGGGGAAACAAGAGAAGAGTAATTTGAGCGTTTTAGTGGTTGCTTATGTTTTTTTGTTGACGAGACATTGTTCCCCAAGCATTTCCTTCCTCATACCAGTGACAGAAAGGACCCAAATATCAAAGACACACTTACACTGCCTGTTATGGTTTGAATGTGAAATGTCACCCATGGACACATCCTAAAAGATTTAGTCTGAGGTGGTAGCATTATTTTGGAAGGTTCTTTAGGAGCTGGGAAATAGCTAAAGGAAGGAGGTTGCTGGAAATGGGTCCTTAGAACTAATCTGTCTGCCCCGTTCCTCCCTCCATCCTCCCTCTTCTTCCTCCTCCTGCTCCTCCTCTTCTCCCACATTCCCCATCTCTCTCTTGACTGTCCTCCCTGAAGTAAGTATCCTCTGACGCAGGTCCCTTCCACTGGACCACCACACCAGAAGCAGTGTCACCAAGGAAGACAGCCTGGCGCCTCTGAAACTGTGAGCCGAGAGATGCAACTTCTCCCTTTTGGGTGCCTTTTCTCAGGTATCTGACAGAGCTTCAGGAAATGTGGCTAAGACACTCGCCTCTTAAATGCGCTGATGATCACACCACGATGACAACAACGACGACGTGTAAAGAATTTTGAACAAAGACATTAGCAACTGACACAAATTAGCTCTACTTTCGTAGCACTGAATGGCAAGTTTCAAGTTGTTTTTTTTTTTTGGTGTGGAATTCAATAACAACAAAATGTATTCATCTTCCCTCAAAAGGCAGAGGCCATTTAGAAACAGAATCCCTGGGAAAATAATCTTAGAATGTGAAATTCTGTGACTCTCACAAATAAACCACAAATGACATAAAATTAAAAGCAATTTTCTGGCTTTTCAGCACTGACCCTCAAATGGATGTATCTTATTCAAAGATCAAATGGTATCTTCACATCCTACGAATCCAGCAAAAAAAATCATTTCTAAACATGAAGAAACTGAACTGAAATGAACATCAGATGTCTAAATAGAAAACAGAAAACACCTGCTTCCTTTTAAAAAGCTGTTTCAGAATTAATTAGAAGGTATTGATTATAAATAAGCAATAACATGGTGGAAATGAAGAGCCAATTCCTTTAGACTGAAAAATAGTATTGAAAATCAGTAATACTCAACCGAGTGGCTCTTGTGTGGACATCATGCTGGCTACCGAGCATGGTTTCAGAGCATATAAATGGTTCCAAGTCCTTCACTGTGCAGTTATGTACCCCTTTACAGAGAGAGAGGCAGGGGATGGGGAGAGAGGGAGAGAGAGAGAAAGAAAGAATAATGCCTTTAAAATATTTCTGTCCTGGTATCCTTTTCCATCCCCTCTCTGCTCCATTTTCTAAACAGTGGGGTCAACCTGACATTTCCTAGAGGGCCGTTCCTGTCGGCTCCAATCACCTCTTCCCAGGTGCTGACTCAGTCCACCTTCACACCACTAGCTGGTAGCCATACGAGGAAACCTTCATATTCTGCAAATTTTATGTCCTGAGTAGAACAGGCTCCAGGCCAATTTCCTTAAACAGAACAGATTTTCAGACATTTAGACAATCACATTTCTAATTACAGAGGGCCCAGAAAATACATATTATTTCAGACTCGGATGGACTGTTTGATCCCAAGTGAAAATCTCTTACTGTGTCACCCAGATGACTATCATATACGAGGGCCATAATAATTATTCCATTGTAGCAGAGCATCACTCTAACTTGAAAAGCCAAGCTTTTAAGAAGATGGCTATAAATAGAGTCAAGTTTTAGGCAAACTAACAAAATTGGGGGGAAGGGGTAGGAATCAATCAGAGTTTAAATTTCCAGCCTTTGTGACTTTGATTATCTGCCAGCTTTTTCTGAGTCAGCTGCTGGATAAAGGCCACACAGAGAATATTAGACAACTGAGGGAACTTTTCTCTTTCAAAGGCTTATCAAGGGTCAATGAAATAGACTTGAACAATTTGGAAAGGATGGCATACTGTATTCTGCTTGAACCCTGGTAGATAACGATCTTTTCTTGCTGAATTCATTAGGACAAAGTTAAAAGTAAGTTACTATCTCACAGTAAAATCAGAACCCTAAAGTCAGAACTCAGTGATGTGGGGAGATGCTCCTGCTGGTAAAATGCTTGCCACAGGAGCATTAGAACCCAAGTTTCATCACTGGTGCGTACACAGTAAAGCACAGCAATGTGCATCTGTAATCCAAATTCTATTTTTTTCTTTATTAGGAAATTTTTTTATTCATTTTACATACCAACCACAGGTTCCCCTCTCTTCCCTCCTCCCACCCCACCCTCAGCCTTCTCTCCCCAACCCATCCCTCCATCCCCTCCTCCAAAAAGGTAAGTGTTCCCATGGAGAGTCAGCCTAGCCTGGTACACTCAGATGAGGCATGTCCAAGGCCCTCCCCTGGCATCAAAGCTGTGCAAGGTGTCTCACCATAGGTAATGGGCTCTAAGAAGCCAGCTCATACACCAGGGATGGATCCTGATCCTATTGCCAGGGGGCGCCCTTAAGCAGATCAAGCTACACAACTGTCTCGCTTATGGAGAGGGCCTAGTTCAATTACCATGGAGGCTTGTATCGGTCTAAATTTCATGAGTTCCCACTAGTTTGGTGTAGCTGGAGTTTTCCTGCCTGGCCCACAGTCAGGATAAATCTTTCTCACCTGCCAGTCCCACAGCCGCTCAAACCCAACCAAGTAAACACAGAGACTTATATTGGTTACAAACTGTGTGGCCATGGCAGGCTTCTTGCTAACTGTTCTTACAGCTTAAATTAATCCATTTCCATTAATCTATACCTTGCCACATGGCTCGTGGCTTACCGGCATCTTCACATGCTGTTTGTCATCCTGGCGGCTGGCAGTGTCTCTCTGACTCAGCCTTCCACTTCCCAGCTTTATTCTCCTCCTTGTCCCGCCTATACTTCCTGCCTAGCCAATGGCCAATCAGTGTTTTATTTATTGACAAACCAGCAACACATTTGCCATACAGAACATCCCACAGCAGTTTGGTTTGGTTGGCTCTGTAGTTTTTCCCCATCATGATCTTGATGCCCCTTGCTCATACAAACCCTCTTCTCTCTCTTCGACTGGCCTCCTGGAGCTCAGCCTGGTGATTGTCTGTGGATCTCTGCATCTGTTTCCATAAATAACTGGATGAAGGCTCTATGATGACAGTTAGCGTATTCACCAATCTGATTATGAGGTAGGCCAGTTCCGGCACCCTCTCCACTATTGCTAGTAGTCTAAGCTGGGGACGTCCTTGTGGATTCCTGGGAACTTCCTTGGCACCAGGTTTCTCCCTAACCCCATGATGTCTCCCTCTATCAAGATATCTCTTTTATTGCTCTCCCACTCTGTCCTTCCCCCAGCTTGACCATCCTGTTCCCTCATGTTCTCATCTCTCCATCCCCTACCCTCTACCCACCCCCCCGACTCCACTCATCCCCAGTTTACTCAGGACGTCATTTATTTCCCCTTCGCAGGGCAATCCATGCGTCCCTCTTAGGGTCCTTGTTACCTAGCTTCTCTGGAGCTGTGGGTTTTTGTAGCTGGAGTTTTCCTGCCTGGCCCACAGTCAGAGCAAATCTCTCTCACCTGCCAGTCCCACAGCCGTCAGACCCGACCAAGTAAACACAGAGACTTGTATTGGTTTCAAACTGTATGGCCATGGCAGGCTTCTTGCTAACTGTTCTTTCAGCTTAAATTAATCCATTTTTATAAATCTATACCTTGCCACATGGCTCGTGGCTTACCAGGCATCTTCACATGCTGTTTTTTCATCGTGGTGGCTGGTAGTGTCTCTCTGACTCAGCCTTCCACTTCCCAGCTTTATTCTCCTCCTTGTCCCGCCTACACTTCCTGCCTAGCCAATGGCCAATCAGTGTTTTAATTATTGACTAATCAGCAACACATTTGACATACAGAACATCCCACAGCACTTCCCCCCTTTTTTTAAAAAAAAAAAAAGGAAGGTTTTAACCTTAACAAAGTAAAATTACATATAATTTGGGAATTTGGGCGTAGCTTCTCTTACTACTTCCTGCTGGAGGGGGGCGCTGTATCTTATGGGGAAACAAAGAAAATTTTAGGATCATGGAAAAGTCCATGAGGGTGTATCGTCTGAGCCAGTTGCCTTCAAACCATTCTGGATGTTGGATCATCTGGGCCATGGTGTCATCAGAGACCTTTCAGGGGGTCTTGGCTGGTCAAACCTGATGTATCTTAATCTGGAACAAATCCATAGCCTTTGGCTTTCTGTGGGAACAAAAGCAGAGTCTCCTTTCCAAAGTAACATATCCTTATATCCAAATTTTGAAGTCAAGGTACCTTTAAAATATACATTTTGGCATAACTCAACAGCTTTTACAATCAAATATTTTTCTGCAGTTAAAAGTCCCAAAGACAACACAATGCAGATTCTCTGTGTAATATCCATTTTTACGTGGCTTATTTTTTATACTACCTTTACTGTCTCTTTAAAGACTTTATTTTTTAAAACTATGTATTTATTTCTATAACTCTATATATCATCTTTTTTGTCTCTTTCAAGCCTACGTATCTTTTACACACATTGTAAACTATTACATCTGAATCTGTCTTATTGTGAATCTATTGCCTTAAACTGCAGCAGCTGTGGCTGCTGGATCCACCCACCTCAGCTTCCCAACATGGCCATGGTTTACCGCCAGCTCTGGGAGCTATCCTGGGTCTATGCTTTTATCCAAGCAGCATGTAGTCCAGAAACCTCTTTTTTTGTTTTGTACCTGCAAAGGCTAAATCCACCATGCTGCTTAATGTGCCACTTGCAAAGGCCTCATTCCCGCCATAGGCAGGTCGAGCACGCACGCTAGGAACCCACCAGTAGCTCAAACCAGCAGCTGCCGCTCATTTGAGAGAGACAATTAGGAACTGTTTTTAGCTCCGTTTTAGAATCTTTTCTCAGGTTTTAGGTGGAAACTCTTGCCACCACGTTGGACGCCATTTGTAGCTGGAGTTTTCCTGCCTGGCCCACAGTCAGGGCAAATCTCTCTCACCTGCCAGTCCCACAGCCGTCAGACCCGACCAAGTAAACACAGAGACTTGTATTGGTTTCAAACTGTATGGCCATGGCAGGCTTCTTGCTAACTGTTCTTTCAGCTTAAATTAATCCATTTTTATAAATCTATACCTTGCCACATGGCTCGTGGCTTACCAGGCATCTTCACATGCTGTTTTTTCATCGTGGTGGCTGGTAGTGTCTCTCTGACTCAGCCTTCCACTTCCCAGCTTTATTCTCCTCCTTGTCCCGCCTACACTTCCTGCCTAGCCAATGGCCAATCAGTGTTTTAATTATTGACTAATCAGCAACACATTTGACATACAGAACATCCCACAGCAGGTTATAGTCCAGTTAACCTTTGCTTTACATCTAGTATCTACCAATGAGTGAGTACATACCATGTTTATCTTTCTGAGTCTGGGTTACCTTACTTAGGATGATATTTTCTAGTTCCATCCATTTGCCTGAAAATTTCATGATGTCATTGTTTTTTACTGCTGAATAGTACTCCATTGTGTATATGTAGCACATTTTCTTTATCCATTCTTCAGCTGGGGAGCATCTAGGTTGTTTCCACGTTCTGGCTATTATGAATAATGCTGCTATGAACATAGTTGAGCAAGTGTCCTTGCAGTATGATTGAGCATTCCCTGGATATATGGCCAGGAGTGGTATCTTTGGGTCCTGAGGTAGATTTATTCCCAATTATCTGAGAAACCACCATACTGATTTCCAAAGTGGCTGCACCAGTTTGCACTCCCACCAACAGTGGAGGAGTGTTCCCCTTGCTCCACACTCTCTCTAACACAAGCTGAAATCAGTGTTTTTGATCATAGCCATTCTGACAGGTGTAAGATGGTATCTCAGAGTCATTGTGATTTGCATTTCCCTGGTGACTAAGGTGTAATCCAAACTCTTACACAGAAGGATTGCTGGGGCTTGCTGGCCAGCCAGTCTAGCTGATTTGGAGGAGTTCGGTGAGAGACCCTGTCTCAGAAGATAAAGTGGAAAGTGATGGAGGAAGGTACCTGTCATTGACCTCTGGCCTCTACACATGGCACATGCACACACACAAACACATACATGCAGGTACATGAACACACAAATCAGAGCCCAAGACAATGCTGGTACATGAAATACATTGAAATGATGCTCTTGAGGGAAAATCAGCAAAGGTTAGGGGTGTGGGTATGAAGGATAGTAAAGAGGATGAGATGAGCAAGGATGTAGTCCCACTTAAAAGCTAGTCTTGACCTAACACATGATTTCACACCATAAAATTACTTATTGATCACTTGATCAAGGGAGCCGTTGGTAGGGTCCCTCCCTACCCATTAATCATTGGGATCCCTTCCCTGGGGTGAAGATCAGTTCCTGCAAGCTGCAGCTTCCAATAGACATCCTCTAGAAAAGGCCAGCTGTGGGTCGTTAGCAAGCCAGCACTCATAGCTGGTGAAGAAAACATGGGCCTTGGAGGGTCCATATAGGCCACTCCCAGTGTCCACGACATTCACAGCTAGTGAAGAGTGAATGGGCCTCGGGGTACCCACATGAGATGCCCATAGCATCCACCACAGTTACAGCTGGTGAATACACAGTCACCACCAGTTTGCTAATGACAAATGACTCATAAATTAGGAAAACATCCAGAGTTCAGTCAGATGTTAGACTGAGAAGGTCGTCTCAAGAATGCACAGGTGAAGTCATGAAGATAAAATGGCTGGCGATCTTAGCCCACTGAATTGAATTGCGCCCTATGACTTGTGCTTCCTTTGCTTGCTGACAATCCACAGCCCCCGACATAATGTATCCTTAACCTACTTTGGTGCTCTTAATTCAGAATTATTCCTTCTTCCCGCATGGGGGGAAAAGCTGCCAGTTTTGAGAATGCCCATTAAGTTAAAGGCATAAGGCCGAATGCTAACATTGGACTTGAAGCAAAAGAATTGGACTTTATAAATCACAGAGAGCATTCCTTTTTAATGGAAGAATAAAGTTTCCAACTGAGGGATTTGGGGTGGGGAAGGAGGTTACCTTTTCTAAAGCATAAAATTTATTTGTGTCTGATGAGCTCTGTTTTATGGAAATTCTTCACCCAGTAGGAAATGCGCATGTGCGTTGTGACCCTCCCTGTTTCTCAACTGTGAGCACTGGGAATTGTAATCACACCATAGGCGATTTTTCCCTTCTCTCCTCTCTGACTTTGTGCTGGAGATTGGGAGTAATTCACTTTTTCATGGTTGCTCTGTGGTATTCTGAGGCAATCAAAACAAATATAAGCCTTTATTACCCAACAGGTAGATGGGAAATCAGAATCCAAAAGGCTGGAGAATTTGGTAGTCCTTTTACAGATGAGCGTTTTGATGTTACATACAAACACACATGTGCACACAGATGCATGCTACACACATATGCACCCATGCAACATGCATACGTACATATATGCACACATAATAAAAAAAAATCCTTAGATGTATATTTCTGGTTGCTAATTTTCCTCCACACTCGGACATCTAGAGAGCAGTCTGTTTTATATTTTAATTCATTTAAGGAAAAAAAGGAAAGGAAAGACATACCTATCTCTTTGTTTCTTTCTCCTCTGGCCTAATCAATGAGAAGGCATTAAATATAATTGTTTCCAAATCTTAACTGGAAATGTCAGTTTGATCACAAAAGGCTTTGTGTTCAAAGGGCATGGGAGTCCATGCAGAGGGTCACCAGCACTATTTTCCACGGGGACAGTTTGATTTCTACATCTCAGAGACCAGATATTTGCCCTGGATTCTGCAGCCAGCCTAAGGCAGTGGGAGATTTTTTTTTTCTGAAGCCAAACAAATCTCCCTGTCTCATACGGATCCAACCTAATTCTAGCCACCCAGCCTACACATTATATATTTCCTATTTTGAGAAAAGCATTCCTGGAACAGGGAGTGGGCAGTAGACTCAATTCTGCTTCCCACTAAATTGAGACACCTTAAAGATAAGAAAAGCTGCACTTTCTGTGACAGGGAAGAAGCAGCGTGCTTGCTACTGTGAAAAAATCACCAACTAGGGAGCGGAGGATGCAAGGAGAGTGGTGGATTGACTTCCGGTTACAGGACACCTCTGAGCTCTTGCGGAGCTCAATCTGGCTTCCTCCTCTTACTCCTCAGCACCCGCCGACATCCTCAGAGAAATAGTCCCCCAGGGGCTAGAGGCAGAATTTTGCTTTGCAATCCACACTAGATTTGCGAGTTGTCATTGGTGTTCATGGTGCCTTATCAGTGCATGGCCACGTCACTGCAGTTTTAACAGCAGGATCCAGCGATGAGTCTCATAGTCACAACTGCCTTCCGACCTTCTCGGTGGACGGTAGGCAGGGTCAGTTTTCTTCATATTTCAATAGTTACTGTATGATTTCTGGGATTTAAATTCTGGTTTGAAAGCATGAATGACAGCCGTTTTATTTTCTTATTGGTACACAAATATGATACTTTGTTTTTACTGTTTTTATTTGGAGGGAATCAGTGAATGGATTTATGAAATACCAGTAAGGGAGAAGAGGAAAGGAGGAAGAGACAGGGAACTTCTTACTAAAATATTGCAAGAGTTCACAAAAATGTTAGTACTAGTTTTTTCAAAATCAATACTAATAGACATTTACCTCTTCAAATGCACCTGAGTTCAGTCTCATAACAGAAAATTTCATCTCTGCAGAAACGCAACCGAGGAAAATGAAAGGCAAGTAGACAAGAGCTAAAGCCAGAGGCATGGCCGCCTTGCTAATAGAATTAGCAGACATTTATTTTGTTTTTACAGGTGCCAGACGCTGTTAAGATTTCAAGTATGCAAGTGTTATCGCTTCCAAAACAGGAGCTCCAAACTCATAGGTGGGATTGAAGCCCAGCTGGAATATTTACTAGCTGCATGACTTCTTAAATATATTTAAACCTCCCCCAATGTTTCCATTTGTTCATTTTAAATAGGTATTAAAAATAGTCCCCAACTCATTTCCATTCTAGAGAAGAGATATCTGCACTCTAATGTTCAATGTAGCATTATACACAGTAGCAAAAAAAAAAAAAAGTAGCAACAATTTAAATGGTCATTGATAAATAAATAGATATTTATATGTGGTGTACATGTAATTCCAGCCTCAGAGAGCAGAGACAGCAGGCCAGAGCATGCAAGCTAGCAAGCTTGACAGTATTAGTGAGTTCTGCATTTGATTGAGAGCCCCTGCCTCAGGGAACAAAGTAGAAGAGCGAGAGAAATTGAGTCCCAGCAACAACTTGAAGCATCCACATGCATTCATACATACCTGCACGTATTCCCACATACATGCAAAAATATAACTTGTGGGGCCCACAGAGGCTCCCTACTTAAGGTCTTACTCAAGGTCAGAGAATCTGAGCTTGATTTAACCAGCAGGGCTGCATCATAGGATGATTTGGTCAGGAGCATGGTTATCAGGTGTTTTGAAGGGTCTACACTCGGCTGTACATTGTGCTTTGATCTTGAAAGGGGGAGGTCTTTTGCCTCTCCCCTGGGTAGTGTATAAGAAGCCCATTAGAATAAAACTCTGGCCAGCTGGGTATTGACCCAGGGCCCTCCCAAAGCTATCCTGTGTCTCTCTGTCTTTCTCTTCATCTCCACCTATATTTCTGTCTTAATATTTCCTCATTCCTCTCTCCTCCCCCCAAGAACCCTTTGACGGGTTGGAGCTGGACTCCAACAATAACTATACTGTCAATACCTGTCATGCACAACACAACACCAAAAAAAAAAATGTAAAAAGGAGAAAAGCTGAAGAAATTATTCCACCTGAAGAGAAAACAGTCCTGTTATTTATGATAAAAATGATGAAGTTGAGGACATTGCGCTAAGCTGAATAAGCTAGTCACGGAAAGAAATGCGGTGTTGTTCCTCAGCAGCCGCCTCCAGCGTTGAATTTACAGAAACAAAGGGAGAGCAAAGGCTGTCAAAGGCTGAGGTAAAGGGTGATGGTTCAGTCAACAAAATCTGCACTACAAAAGAAGCACTTGAGAGCTGCTGAGCAGGGTCCCTGCCACCAACAGGGCTGACTGCACTGTACAGTTAAAAGCTGAGTAAGAGGGCAGGCACATCTCGCATCCAGTGTTCTGCATCAATAGGAAAATAAAACTTTTAAAAAGAAAATCCTCCCCTTTCAGGATGTTTTGAGGCTATGTGAATGAATATATCAAGCAAAATGTGGCAAATGGAAGGAGCTTTTTAAGTGCAGACCAACGCTGTTATCTACTTATTAAAGATGAAAAGGATGAACTTCAAAAGGTTTAGTAAAATTCTCAGGGCCACAAGGTGAATAAAAAGCAAATCTGGAATCTGGATTCAGGTTACCTGTCTTGAAAGCCCACTGGTGTAAGGAGCAGACCCTCACTCCTGAGGAGCAGACTCCTGGTGGCTCCTGCGGCTTGGACTGGAGATGGCCAGATACGGCAGAACTACACAGCAACAAGGTGCCAGTGAACTGCTTTTGGTCAACCACTTGTGGCAAAGCATGAGAGTAAGGAAAGAGTTCCTGGTCTCTGCAGAGTGACTGTGCTGCGTGTTCGAAGGCAGTATGGAAAAGACCCTCTCAGAGGGAAGGCTTAACCCAGGGAAAGCTATCTCTCAGATGACACTCACCCCTGCATCTCAAGTATGACATCCATCCCTGCCCCTCACATGCAACACCCACCCCTGATCCTCTCAGATGATACTCACCCCTGCATCTCACATGCAACACCCACCCCTGTCCCTCTCAGACAACACCCACCCCTGCATCTCACAAAGGACACCCAACCCTGATCCTCTCAGATGATACCCACCCCTGCATCTCACATGCAACACCCACCCCTGATCCTCTAGATGATACTCACCCTGCATCTCACATATGACACTCACCCCTGATCCTCTCAGATGACACCCACCCCTGCATCTCACATATGACACACCCCTGCCAGTGTTTGGACCTAAGGCCCCACACGTTAGGGTAGTACTCCACCACTGAGGTTTATTCCTAGTCCCCTTTTTACTTTTTATTTTGAGACAACATCTTACTAAGTTGCCTAGGCTAGGCTAAACTCAGTTTGTAGTCCAGGCAGTGTTTGGGAGGCTGAGGTGGGTAGAGTCAGCAGCCAAGGCTGTTGCATTGGTCCTAGCCACACAGTTCAGCAGTTTAAAATCTCTCTCCTGGTCAGAGAAGGATCATGGATTCACAATAACATAGATTCAGATGAAATAAAACTCTAAAAAGTTTACAGTGTGTGTAAAAATGTATGTAGGCTTGGAAGAGAGAGGGAAAGGAGTATATGAAGTTATATAAAAAAGTTTTAAAAAATAAAGTCTTTAAAGAGACAATAAGAATAATATAAAAGTTAAGCCATGTAAAGATGGAAAACACACAGAGAGTCTGGATTATATTGTCTTTGGGATTTTTAACTGGAGAGAGACATTTGATTGTAAAGGCTGCTGAGTTAAACCAATATATATATTTTAAAGGTACCTTGACTTCAAAATTTATGTCTAAGGATACATTGCTTTGAAAAAGAGGTTCTGCTTTTGTTTCCACAGAAGATGAGAACCTGTGGATTGCTTCTAGGCTAATATGGTTTGATCAGCCAAGACCCCCTGAAAGGTCTCTGATGACAATGTGGCCCAGATAATCCAACATCCAGAACGGCTTCAAGGTAACTGGCTCAGAGAAAGGATCCTCACAGACTATTCCAGTCAGGACTTGACCATAATTCTTAATTTTCTCAGGATCTCCTTAAGATTGCCAGCACCCCCATCCAGCAGGAAGTAGTATGAGAAGCCACACCCAAGTTCCCAAAATATATTTATAAATGTTTATTTTTATTTAAAATATTTTTATTTTCTTTCTAAAGAAGAAAAGGGGATATTATAAATATGATAGGATAAAGAATAACAATTTGTTTAAATGTTTTACGTTGCTATGGATTTTAGTGTATTGATACAAATTTAAAGTTAATTTTATTATACTATATGTATATTTCTACTCTTGTTTAAAGTATTATGTTTGTACAGCTCATTTGAAATTGTAATGTATAATTAAGAAATACAGATTAATAATTAGTCATCTATGATCATCAAACTCATAGTCATTTTAGTTAAGTTTTCTAGGTATATATAGATATATATCAGATAGGTAGGTAATCTTCAGAGACTTCAAAGACCTACAGAATATAGCACTTAAAATGTTTTAAAAACTTAGACTTTTCTGGACAGTGAGACACATCTGCTCCTGGCAGCACTGATTTACTTCAAAGAGGAAGATGGGCATCGAAGACACTCTATATGGAGTTTATCTCCTTCTTAGCAAAAATAGCCATTTGGGCAAGAAACTGCTCTTACCTGGACTGCTGATAATATGTTATATAAACTGGACATGCAGGAGCCATAAGAAGGTGACCACTGAACTTTGCAAGGTGAAATGGTTCTTCAGGTTCCTGATTCGCAGAGGAGACTGCCAGACATTCTACAGGACACAGGGAGAAGCTACTAAAAACCTCTAGGCCTATTGGCTGAAGATGGATGCCCCAACATTGCAGAGGAACTTTGGATGATGGTCCAGGCAAGCAGCTGTCTCTATCATTTCCAGAATTTTGGAAGCTGCTCACAGTACTTTTCCTGTTTACTTAGGTAATAGTGTATCCTTCCGGGGTCTTTGATGTAATTGAAGACTAGATAGTTATAATTACAGTTTTCCTTAGTCATGATAAAAGACAAATTAGATATGAAACTTTAGACTCACAAATATAGAATAGATGATAGAATATTTTCTTTAATTTTGCCAAATACAAATAGATTAGATATTGTAACTGTAATTTTTGCTTGGTAACTGTTCTATTAAATGTAATTTTATTATGTTAAAGTTAAAAGCTTCCTTTTTGATTAGACAGAAAAGGGGAAATGCTGTGAGATAATGCTCTTGTACACTAGTTTAATAATACTAATAATAATAATATAATATTTTATTTATATATTAAATTAAATAATAATTTAATAATACAATATTATTAATAATAATTTAATAATACTGATTGGCCAGTAGCCAGGCAGGAATTATAGGCAGGGTGAACAGACTAGGAGACTGCTGGGAAGGAGAAAGGAGAGGCAGGGGAGATGCCATCCCACCGTCCAGGGAGCAGCATGTAATAGCACACAGGTAAAGCTACTGGATATGTGACGACATATAGATTAATAGAAATGGGCTGAGTTTAGTTATAAGAGCAAGCTAACGAGAAGCTTGAGCCATAGGCCATGCAGTTCATAATTAATATAAGCGTTTGTGTGTTTATTTGGGTCTGAGTGGCTGCGGGACTGGACGGGACACAGGGAAACTTCCAGCTACAGTACTCCACCACTGTGGTTTCTCCCTAGTCCCCTTTCTGCTTTTTATCATCTGCATTTTAACATCTCACTAAGTTGCCCAGGCTAGGCTACACTCAGCTTGTAGTCTAGGCAGTCCTTAAATATGGGGGTCCTCGGCCTCCCAGGAGTTAGAACTATAGGCTGTAACCATCAGGCCCAGCTCCATGAATTCTTAAAATCACAAATTAATACTTTAGCGAGGGCACATTTCACAGAAAGCAAATAGAAACTACTCTATATGCAGAAGTATATGCAAGTTCCTAACTAATCCTTTTTTTTTTTTTTTTTTTGGCTTTTTAAGATGGAGTTTCTCTGTGTGGTTTTGGTGCCTGTCCTAGATCTCTCTCTCTCTCTCTGTAGACCAGGCTGGCCTCAAACTCACAGAGATCTGCCTGGCTCTGCCTCCTGAGTGCTGGGATTAAAGGAGTGTGACACCGCCGCCCAGCTTCTAATCTGTTCATTTTATACACACACTGTGTCATTCACTCCATGGTACTGAATCCCCCTTAGTCCCTCCCAATCCTCCCTGAAGCAAAACTATGAGCTTCCTTTTATAAAGGAGACCTAAAGAATTCAGATGACAGGACCACAAAATGGCAGAGGGAGAATTTAACTCATATTTTCTTGGTTCCTTGTTTTAACCAAGAAATGAGCATTGGCTTATCACTTTTATTGTGGTGCTGTATTTTACATGAGAGGCATTTAATGGATATTTAGGTAAAGCTCCTTACTCGTGTAGCAGTATTGCGTCAGCACTGCTTGTCACGCATAGAGAGACTCAGTAAGTACCGTTTTTCCTACTAGCCATACTACTGACACAATCTCCAACTGTAAATACTTATACATCTCTTATATGCTGTTCAACTAAAGAACTGAGAGAGGGGATTATTATTCCCACTTTAACTGATAGAAATTCTGAGACTTGTAGAAAGTGACTCGCTCCAGTTAAAAGATTTTTAAAGTAGCTTTGTGGGCCTTATTCTCCAAAGTTTTCATCACGATTCATCCCCTACCTTTGGTAACACTTCCAAAATAAGTGACTAGAAAATATAGAAGCTATGGAGATGGCCCAGTGGTTAAGAGTACTTCTCTGCATGCATGAGGACCTGAGTATTCATATAAAAAGCTGGTCATGGCTTCATGGTCTTGCAGTTCCAGATTTGGGGCACAGAGACAGATAGCCAGCACACTAGAAGAAATGGCAAGCTTCCAATTCAGTGAGACACCCTGTCTCAAGACAGTAAACAGATAGTGGTAGGGCAAGAAATCCAGCATCCTACTCTGGACCATGTATATGTGCATATAGGTACACATAACCCATACCCACATATACATACCATATGCTGCATACACACACAAAACAGAATAACAATCCAGCATCTTTTCTACAAATATAAATCATTGACATCTCCATGCTAGTATTCCAGATGTCCATATAGCCTTTCAAACTACATTTCCATTGAGAAACTTATTAACATAAACCCACGAAGCTGGCAGGATTTATTGACACCTTTGAGTCCATTTCTCCTAGATAAGTCACAAATATCACAAACATATGTTTACAGGCTATGGGCAGCTAGTTGATCAAAAATGCTACCATGCTCTTGGTAGGAGAACAAGAGACTGGAAGAGAAGCAGAAGTTGTATGAAGTGTGGTCATTAAGAATGCAATGTATGGGGGCTGGAGAGATGGCTCAGCGGTTAAGAGCACTGACTGTTCCTCTAGGGGACCCAGGTTCAATTCTCGGCATCCACATGGCAGCTAACAACTGTCTGTAACTCCAAGATCTGACCCCTCACATACATGCAGGCAAAGCACCAATGCAAATAAAATAAAAATAAATTTAAAAAAAAGAATGCAATGTATTTGTTTCCTGACTATAAAGAGATGAAAAAGAAAAAGACATCAGATACAACCAAAATGTCTGCCACACCCAGAGAGCACCCTAGGACCTGATCAGGGCTGTCCTCAACTCAGCTTTAACCTAGAATGGAGCACTCAAGGCTGAAAATGCCAACATGTCTTTGTGTCTTCTTCCTTCCTTGGGGCCAGAAGTGGGGGAAAGCAAGTTGGAAAGAAAGGGGGAGGGAGACATAGAGAGAGAGCGCCCAAGGAGGGAGGAACTAGCTTGCTTTGATGCCCAGTACATGGTTGCACAGAGGTCTCCGCCATCCATGAAATGCAAGCGCTCCCTGTGCCAGCTGAGAATCCCAGTCTCATAATGGCCACTCAAGAAATGCTCATGGGATGAAAGAGCCTAGAGCTCTCAAAGTGATGGAGATGACATCACTCCTGCCCTGGAGGGACTTGCAATTGAAAACTTCTGACACTAACACAGACAAAAATCGACAGGCTATCCAGATAATGCACCGAGAACTTGGAGCAATCAAATAAGTACATAGTCTGATTCCTTTAAAACATCGCTTATATTGTAATCACAGACTGCTCGATTCCCAACCTTCCTATGAGTAACCTGGGTTCACAGACTATTAAAACAAAGTCACAATACATTTGGACAACAGCCTTCAGCAACATAAATATGAAGCCATTTTGAGCGGAGATGAGTAGACTGTCTTGATAGAACCATTAGAAGGCATTTGTGAGTGAGTCGTGCATAAGAATTTCCTCTGATTCTTTTGAAAGGTAAGTAAAATCTAAACTCGGCAGCTAAACTAGTCTCCACTTGGACACAGATTTAATTATTCTGGCTAGCTCAGAGGAGATCTAATGATTCTAATGGATTCTTAAACTGCCCTAAGTGCTTCTCCACACTTGGCTGTGTCCACAGCCACAATAGACTGAATTATCTCCATATGGAGAGGAAGCTGCACTGGGGGGTCAACAGGCAGTCTGACAGCACTGCTTCTGGACACAGCACAGCCTCTCACGGCAGCTGATGTTCCTACCTAATGGCCTACACGCCCTTGCGGCTAACTCCCTGCCACGTCTCCCTCTTCTCCACTGCGACCCTGGCATGCCTCTGCAGAGAAACCTACGACATTGTCTGAAAGTCTTCTAGTAAAGTCTTCTGGGATTGCTCCTCAGTCTGCTGCCCAGTGAAAAGCCCTAAAGTGTAAAGAGGAGAGAAATGAGCTTGTAAATACAGTCTGGAGAGGTCAGACTAAATATTGTGTTAAAGGTGGCCTCAGGAGTAACATTGTTCATGAGGCAGACGTGAGCATTTCCACTAAGGATCAATAGTGAGCCCATTTGCACTGTGCTCATCGTTCAATGTGTTTCTGTGCCCTTCCCCGGCTGTGTGCACTTTCTTGTCTACATAAATACCTGTGGCTGTCTGTGCGTTATGATGCCACTACTGGTCCTGTTGTCATCCTGGCCTGAGAGCCGGAAGGAAGGACCAGTGCATTAGCATCCTTCCCTCATACCCTGCATCCAGGCAAAGACTTTCCCAGCACAGCAGCTCTAAGTGTGCTTTCCCTCAGTGCCTGACTCCACAATCAATGGAGCTCTGAAGCGCTGGCTCTATATAAGCCAGCCCCTCTCTGTGGGCTAAATCCCCAGGGAGACTCTCCCAGTAGCCCAAACCTCTGCAGATGCAGCCACTGGAAACCTTGACGCCTCTGTATATTGAATCTTCTGCCTGATACGCTTGCAGGTGTCAGTCTCTCTGCATCAACCTCGGGCTTCCTACCTTTCTCCATCTGTTCCACCTGTCCAGGGCCATGAAGCAGTGTCACAGCAAGCAATGTGTTTTAAAGAGAGGGGGTACCACGTAGTGGGAGGGTCACGGACAGACACTGCTTTCGTTTGCAATCTGGCCTTTAGTAGGAAATTTCATCAACCTCCAAACCTCAGGTATCATATGGACAAAGAGTACAAACGGTGATATTCAGGTGAATGAGTGTCATAAAATTAAAATTGGGGGCTAAGGAGGTGGCTCAGTCTGGAATGTGTGTGCTTGCCATGTAAATGTAAAGGCCTGGGTTCAGATTCCACGGCATGTGTGAAACAGCTGGACCCAGCAGCAGTGTCCACCAGAATCCCTGCACCTGGGAGATGAGGCAGCACCTGGGAGGTGAGGCAGGAGGAGTTCTGGGGCTTTCTGGCCAGCTAGTTTAGCCAAAAGAGGGCGTTCTAGGGTCAGTAAGAGATACTGTCTCAAAAACTAAGGTGGAAAAGTAATTGAGAAAGACATCTGATGTCTGGCCTAAGCGCACGCGCACACACACACACACACACACACACACACACTAAAATAAAATCTGGAAAGAACCTTGCTCATATTGGACATATTCTAAGGTAGCCATTTTTATTTATTCTAATAAAAACCAACTAGTTCGAGAAGCTGGGGTTCAGGCATTCTATTTAAAAGAAAATTCTCCAAGTAATTCTAGGTTAGAGAAGCAGCGCTAACAACAATTACATAAGCAAGGGGATGTGCAGGAGGCGGGGAGGGGAAGAGATGAGCGGGTCACAGACTGCCCCAGAAGCGGGAGTAGCCGCTCGGCAGAGAGCAGACTATTCAGGTAGGAGCCTGAACCCACGCTTCCTCTGTCCACCCAGAATTTCAGGAGCAGCCTGGCCTTTCCACCGCCTCTCTGGGCTTCATCCCTGCCTCTCAGCACATCCGTGGACAGTGTGCTTGCTGGCTGGCAACAGATTTACAACAGTGTGCTGCTGAAGAAATCTTTGACTGGGGCAAGCTGCAATATGACCCCTTTCTCCTTCAAGTTTACCATCAATCAATGGTGCCCTGCCAGCTCTATCAAGAGGATCCTAATCTCTTCTGCCCTTACGCTTCAAGAAAAGATTAGGCAGCAATCAGGAGCTTCTGACCTGTGAGTTCACAAGGACTTTTCACACAAGGGCGAGCACCCAGTAGGCGTCCAGAAAGCATCAGACTCAAGGGAGAGTGAATAGCCATCGGTTGCAGGCGCTTTATGTCCCAGGGAAAGAAGAAAGAATTTCCTGTGACTCAACAAGGATGTTCGAGTCCTAGAACCTCCCTTTACTTCTCCTGTATTTGAACATAACTCTGTAAGATAATATTAGGATTCATGTAGCCCCACTTCACTCCATTGATGGTGAGGATCATACCTAAATGAGTGACTGAGCCTGAGTAAATGTCACAGCAGTCACTTTTCAAAGGAACTGTGGGCTTCGTGGCTTGCCCTTCCCTCCCATTCCTGATCACCTCCGGGAGTGGCCGCTGAATGGAGCTCACTGTCACTGCCCCACATTTCACCGTTTCCCATGTGCCTTTAAGGAATCACTCTTGATCTCAGTCATAAAATTGGAAAGCCGCACAGCTGACAAGATGATCCCCCAAGGCAGCTGAAATATGGGGTAGATTGAAACCCACAGTTAATTTGTAGCAGTAAAAAATAATGATATCATCATAAAACAAGTTTAAGATTAGACTAGGCTCAAACACTGTGCGCCCACAGGATATATAGATGGGTATTGTCAAGCTTAAAAAACAAAGCAAAACAAAACCGAACCTCCGGCGAGCGCTCGCCGTGTGCTCTTCTATGGTACACTACCGCCATCTGCTGGCTAGAGCCAATCAAAAGTCTAGCGTTCCCTAAGTCCTGGAATATTCCACTTAGCAGAGCCTGCTGTTAATTGCTATGCACACGGAAACATATTTTTAACCTCGCAATATCATTGGAATGGTACAAATAAGTCAGAGCTCCCTAGAATATCAAACAAATGAAAGAACCTAAGAGGCGAGAGATTGCCAAAGGGCCCCCCACCCTGATCTGCCGGGCTCCAAGCTGCCCTTGCCGGGTTGAGTACATCCCCAGCACACTGCCTCCTTAGCCCTTAGCTCTCCCTGGAAGCATTCCCCTTCCGTCTTCCTCCTCTCCAGCTGCCTTCTCTCCCAGGCATCCTACAACCGCACTTCAGTGATAGGCAAAGCGGCAGCTCTCAGCTAAAAACGGCCTCCTCCTGCAGATCTTAGGGAGGAAACCACCGACACTTGTCTTGTTCAGGGAAAGCAAAGCCCCAGTTGAATTAAGTGAGGGAAGAAACCGTGGGTTTTCAAAACCCGCCCAGCAGCATTCTGCATGATTTCCTCGGGGTTTACCTTGCATTATGTCTGGATGCTCTAACTTGGCAACAAGTGTTCTTTAGAGACGGAAAGGATAGAGGCTTTATACGCAAATAAAATCCAGCCGCTATAAAAGCCTCCTCATTTTATAGCATGTGCTCAATCTTACCGTTTTAGACTCTCCGTTAGTATCACCACAAGCCTCAGGATGCCAAAATCACTGGGAATAAAGAAGCCCTTAGCAAATCTTCCTTCTTCACCATGACTAGTGGGTTTTTTTTTTAATAGCCTACAATTTAAATTTTTTGCTCTGTTCACATGTAACAATTGTGCAATAGAACATTTCACGAAAGGCTTTCACATTTTTACCTATTTAAAAACCTTACCTTGCCACTCACCCTCATACCCATTATTAGACAACAATTGCCTTTAAGCAAAATACCTAGGTTTTGTTTGGTGGTGATGTTTCTCTGGGAGAGACCCGCAACCTGGTGTGGCGGAGACAAGCCGCATGTTGCAGGTCTGTGCACATCTGTGACAGTCATGATTCCAGGCTAAACTGTTGTCCTCCTGGACAGTATCATGCTTGAAGGTGCCTATACCAGGAGCTCACTGTCCTAAACATTCTCAAACGTTCAGAGAACTCTGCACCCACCCTGCCACCACCCCCAACCCCTCCGTGCTCCAACTCCATAAACTTACAGTAAACACTGACTGAACAAGAGTCTTGACTAAAATTTCCATTTAAGTTATGTTACTATACTAAATGCATTTACAATCACTTTCTGCATGTTTTTGACGTCCGATGCCATCAAAAGGGCCAACATGAAATTACATAAAAATGTGAATTATCTGTCTTACCAAATAGCAAAGCATTTCATCGAAGAATAATACCGTTTTGATCCTAGGACAAGAAAGCTTTGCTACTTACATAGATGCAGTTTGGAGTAGCCCTTTCAGAGAAATCGTTTTCAAGGATTCTGCAGTTTGTACATCCCAACACTAGACTTTCATCTCAAAAGAGGCATTACTAATGAATCCGCAGTAGGCGTCATCCGATCTTGTCCACCACAGGAAAGGATTCAGTATTCAAACACCGCCTCCCTAAATGTGCCACTGTCCTTAACCCTGAAACCTGTAAGTGGCCTTACATGATACAAAGGACTTTGCAGATAAGAGCAAAGGTCTGGAGATGGAATGATTTACCGTGGCCTGTCTGGATGTGACCAGGGCAATCACAAAAAGTACTCGTAAAGAGAAAGCAGATACTTCAAAATCTCAGAAGGTGATGGGACAACAGGGGTTACAGTAATGCCTGGGAAGCAGAGGAATCACCCCTGAGCCAAGGAATGTAGGCAACCTCTTTGGCAGTGTTTCTCAATGTATGTCGCGACCCCTCTGTCAAACCTCTATCCCTAAAAAATATTTACATTACAATTCATAACAATATCAAACTTACAGTTATGAAGTAACAAAGAAAATAATTTTATGGTTGGGGGTCACCACAACATGAAGTACTGTATTAAAGAGTCACAGCATTAGGAAGGCTGAGAACCTCTGCCCTAGAGGCTTGAAGGGGAAACAGACTATTCTACAGTGTCTCCCAAAGGATAGTGGTTATGGTCACCCCTTGACTTTAGGCCTTCTCTCCTCCAGAATGAAAGATGTATCGCTTAAAGCTACTAATGTATAACAATGTATTGGTGTCGCGACAGTACATGGCTATGCCAGATATCAAGATACAGAGAATGAGAGTCTAGCCAATTTAAGAGTGATTAAGGATTCAAAAGCTTACACAAGGATCTGAGCATTGTTTTGTTTTGTTTTAAGATTTTACACTAATGTTTTTCTTTTGATGGTGATGTTTTTTAAATGTCAGTATAATGATGTCATAGATCATCTGGGATACATCTTACTTCAGTTACACTATGATCTCACTGCCCAGGTTTGTGTTTGTAGTGACATTAGCGTCAAGGGCAGGTCCCAGGAGTCCCCACATCAGCCTGAACAGTGTTATCATTTGGTAAATGGCTGTCGGTGTCACACTGACACTGGAGCTTCCATCTTTTTTATCTAGTGAGAATAAATTTAGTTCAAAGTTGCATCAACACTATATTTTAAAGTACACTGGTAAATTGATTGACCCAGGAAGATAATGGGCCATTGCTTTGATATGAGTTTGTTATCAGAAGATATAATATCCATGACACAAAGATTGTTTCCTTGGGGCCAAAACAAGTGATTTTTGACAAGAAAGAAAATACACAACAGATACTGCCTGCTGTCAAACCTCAACCATCCCTTTAAGTGGGATTTTAATTATGCTGACTATGTCTAAACTCGACGTTGTAGATTTGTCTTTGAGTTTATCTTATTTTTTTCTTTTTCTACACAGAGGGTAAGAACATAGTAAGATGACATACAAGCCCTGAAAAAGGCGGAAGAATTTGTTTTTCTCTTTGAAAACGGACTGTACATTTGCTCAAGTCTGTAAAATATGGACTCATTTAACTATAGAACTTCCTTCTCATGCAGTAGGGTATCATTACAAACCATGGTGTAGAGGCTGTGGAGATAGCCCCATGGGTGAGAGCACTGCACTTATTCTGTAAGCAGGAGACCCTCAGTTCAAATCCCCAGCCCTCACACAAAGGCAAGCATAGATGCATGCGCTCAGAGCCCCAGTACCGGGTGTTGGAGACAGGTAGACCCTGGACGCTCCCTAGCCAAACAGCAAAGTCCTGTCGCAAGAAAGTAAGGTAGAAAGTGACAGGGAAGACAGTAAAGTCTCCTCTGGTCTCCACATGCAGCACACAAATACACACTCATGTACACACATGCATGCATACAGAGAGACAAGCAAACACACACATGCACAGATACACGCGTGTGCGCGCGCGCACGCGCACACACACACACACACACACACACGAAAGAAATAACATAGGAAAACATTTAATAAAATGGTCAGGTGAAAAATGTACTGATGATATGGACGGTAGTTACAAACTGTTACAGGAAGACACTAACAACGAAAAAGAAAGAATAGAAATACACACCACTAACTGTTAATGCGTCGCTGGTTTATTTTCCTTCAGCTTTCTGACATTTTCAAAAGCTTTTACAATAAATATTACCTTTACAGTGAGAAAATAGATCTTTGAGTAATAAATATGAGGTCAAATGCTGCTTTTCTTGGTGCCGATTCCAGAGTACATTTAAAATTCAGAATAACAATTTACTCTTGATCTCTGAAAAACAATCTTTGTGAACAAGATACCACACAGTCCCTTAAGAGAGACAGAGGTCCAGTGAGATCAACTGATGGAATCAATCATGTGTGCCCAGAACAGCTGTGGGGTGGCTACAACATGTGCATGTTCACACATACGTGTATGTACATATGTATAGAACTTCCAGGAAACCTGTTTCCTACTGTTCAAATTGTTTAGTTATTGCTAAGTCATTTTTCTAGGTTAGAAGACACCTTTTCTTCCTGGGCTACCACACTTTCTCACATTCCCATCAGCTAACATTTGCAATCCATCATCTTAAAAATGAAGAAATAAGGAAACAATCCTGGATCAAGGGCTGGAGAGATGGCTCGGTTGTTAAGAGCACTTGCTCTTGCAGAGGACTTGGAGTCAGTTCCCAGCACCCAAATGTTGGCTCACAACTACCTCAAACTCCAATTCCAGGCTGTCCAATGCCCTCTCCTGACCTCTGCAACACATTCACATAGTGAACATGTTCAGGCAAAACACCTCATACACTTAAAATAAATCAATCTACCATCCAGGGATTCTGTCGCAAATTTTTACTATAATTTCAAATTATTGTAAAGGATGTGTTTGCCAACAACCTTCAAGCTAAGACATACTTTAAACATGGCAGCCCCTCAGAGCTGGGGCTCTCATTCATTAAATGTATAGAAATTGTCTATCAGAGACCTAACTGGCAAAGCTTATCTTCACTGTCAAACCAATAACCAAATCAGAGAATTTCTGGCTCCTTTGTTTACTTTAAATAAACATGTTAAATATCATCATGTACATCCTTACCTATAAATCAAAATTCACTGGTTGATTGGAGAGGGAGACATGAGTTTATTGCTGGCGTGATATGAAAATGAGCTTATTAGATTTCTGCAATTCTATCTAGGCTTTCTATGCCCTGGTCTTACAGGAGTAAGGTCCTCTGGGATTCCACCACTGTATAGATAAAGTGGGTGAGGGTGAGTACGAGTGGGACTTTCTTATAGAGACCAGAAGTGTTTGTGAAAGGGACAGAGCAGAAGCCACAGCCCCACAGCCATTCTCTCTGGCAGAATAGTTTGTGGAAAGCACACACATTTTGTCTGAATCCATTCATGCTGCTGCAATTAAACACCAGAGACTTGGTTGTTTATAAGATTCAGACACAGGCATCATGTTTCTAGAAGCTGAGGGGTCCAAGGTCAAGCCTACAGCATGCTTAGATAGTAAGACTACATCTCCCAGAAGAGAGAAGTACTGTCTCCTCTTGGAGCAGAAGATGTGGAGATAAACTAACCAAATGTACACAGCCTCTTATGAGCACTTGGATTCACTGAGGAGAGAGCCTCTGGTGGCCTCATCACCCAGTACGGCACCAGCTCTTAACCCAGGCCACATGTAGCTGTCCTGGAGGAGATGCTCTGACACTACCACACACATGCCCACGAAGGATGGAGCACTCAATTCCTGTAAGGTTATCAATGGCAGTGCCGCTTTAAAGAAAAATGTTCTGTCCAAACAAAGCTAGAAATGGACAAAGTCGGCACACAAGTCTTGACAGCAGAATTTAGACTATACAACACTTAAGAGCATACAGGACCAGCTACCTCTTTCAATGATCTGAAGCATTTTCTCAGACAAAAATCATCTTTGGAAGACAGATAAGCTAGACAAGAATCTCATAGTCATGCAATCTGATGTTTTTCCATGACAAGATGCCACTGAATTGTCTCTTATTTCAATGATTTAAAGGATAAATTCTCCAAGATTTAGGTAATTAGGTTTTTGGAAGACATATGTAAATTATTCAATTACGACATCGTTTTCTAATTACCCACCCCCATCTGTGATGACTGGTTTTGTGTCAACTTGACACAAGCTGTAGTCACTGGAAAAGAGGGGGCCTCAGCTGAGAACATGCCTCAGAAGACTGAACTATAGGCAAACCTGTAGAGTATTTTCTCAATTAGTGATGAATGGGGGAGGGGGCAGCCCATCGTGAGTGGTACCATCTCTGGGCTGGTGGACCTGGGTTCTACATGAAAGCAGGCTGAGCAAGCCGTGAGGAGCAAGCCAGTAAGCAGCACCCCTCTATAGCCTCTGTATCAGCTCCTCCTCCAGGCTCCTGCTCTGCTTCAGTTCCTGCCTTAACTTCCTTCAATGGTGGACTAAGATGTGCAAATGTAAGCCAAATCAACCCTTTCCTCCCCAACTTGCTTTTGGTCATGGTGTTTCATCACAGCAACAGGTGCCTAACTAAGGCACCATCCGTGGACTTCCACCGCAGATATACAAAAGCTTTCATTAGGTTGTAGACTAGTGGGTAATAATTATTGTAATTACATTAAGCTTAATCAACCAACAAAAGAATTTGGTTCGTACTCTAGGCAGACACTGTGCTGCACTGTAACAAATTTGATATCAAATCACTCCTTCGTGCCCATGAACTAATGAAAATGTCTGGAAGCGGATGAACTTGTAAATAGTATACTGCCATTTGACCCTAGTATCACACTGCGTTTGAAGTGGAATGTTGTGACAACTACTCCCATTGAATAAATCTGTCCAATAGACTCACTAAAAATACAACGTTAAAAAAAAATCTAGCACCCCATCATCTTTTCTACATGTGAACTTGAACATCTCTGTACTTTTCCAAAGTCCCCAGAAGCCCAGCTGGCACCAAGAAGGTGTCGTGTCTTGGTACCTAGCTTCCTGACTACCCATCATTTTGACCACTATTCTGGATTCCAGCCATAAACAGCCTTCCTCCTCCCCAGCCACAGGGATTCCTATGAACTAGCCTCTTTTTGCAAAATGGTTTCTCCCGCCGCTCCCCTATTAGACCCTACTCACCCGGTCAGGTCACAGCCCAGTACGAGAAGCCTGGGTCTGTGGTCTTGCAAAGCCTTGTATATTCACAGTTTATAGTGAGATCACTGTTTCCTTCATTTGATCGGTGTCTGTGTCTTTCACAAGCGGGGATGACCTCTGAAGGGCACCATCTAAGAGCTTTCCATCCCCACTGCATCCTTCCATGTCTTGAAACTGGAAGAAGCTGGGTCGTTTCATGAATAGTATGAGTGTTCTAATTCTGCATGAGAAACACCGGACCTGAATCACCAGCCAGATCCTCCATGGAAAGACAATTCTCTGAGCACACGCTGCAGCCCCAAGTCCTGCCCTGGAGGTCTAGGGAACCTGTGAGGTACGTGATATTCCAAAGGCCTTTTTAGAACAGTTCTCTAGTTGACAGGGAGCCAAGTAGGTAGAAATTGAGCAATGTGTGTCCTTCACCGTCCACACTGCAGCTGCTCTTCCGTGGTTTACGGAACCTTCCATGAGCTTCGGTCTGCTCTCTTCCCTCTGGGCCTGAGTTTCATCTGTTTTCTTCACTCCAGAACCTAACAAAGCACCTGCTGTCTATTAGGCTCTCAATAGATATTTATTGAATAAATCAACCTTTTACCTAAGCCTCCCGTGTGGCACAAACGCCCTGAAACTTCCCAGTAGAAGAGATGTTTGGTACCTACGCACCACTTGACATCTTTCCACATTAATGTCCCTCTCCTTTCTTAATCACCACTGCTTTTTCCTCCCTGACTCATTGCTTTCCACAGACAAACTGTCGTAGCCCCCGAGAGGTTGGTAGCCACATAATTTAAACTGACCAAAGGAACTTTCTCCAAAAGTCCCACAAAGATGAAAGGAAAAAACGTCCTGCTGCTTTTTCGGCCAAGTATGCCTTTGAAAGGTTTGATTTTCTCAGTCCAACTCTCTAATTATCTAAACATTCCACAGTACAAAATACCATATTTACATATGCAAAGCAAGGATGAGGCTTCAGAATACCTAATTTATTCACACACAGAATGTTGAGACAACTACAGATTCAGACATTATATTTTTGCAGATTTAGATCTCCAAAGCAACCTTATGAGATATATATATATATATTGCATAGCATTCTGGCCCTCAAAATCTTATCGGCAAACAATTGATATTTTAAGGACTTAAGTTTTTAAGGCAAATATTTGGTATATGTTTGCAAATTGTGGTTCTAGAAGTAGGGCTATTAATTTACAGGCCTCCTTTGAAAATGGGGTCTTTGGCTGGTAAACATTTGTTCTAATAGCCAGGTGAGGAAGGGGGAGGGTCCACTGATGGTTTAACAGCTTTTTCCTCCTAGGTAGACTCATTTAGAATGGAAGTCATTATTTAGAAATCCATTTCACTCTAAGCAAATGTCCTCACCCAGGGAAAATAAAACAGAGGTACTGCTGGCTAACTCCTAAGCAATTGTTGCCATTTTACTCTGCATCCTTCCTTATTATCCCCAATAGTTTAAATAAATATCTGTAATGGGTTCCATCTTCCTTATTGTACCGTATAAAACCTACTCCATGCAGAAAATGTATCCTAATGAAATAATAGCCTTTCTTCAATGTTTCTAGGTCAACACTTAATGCTGTCTTTTTCTAATTTTATTCTAGTTCACAGCAGAGTAAAGTCGAGCTCTGCCCCAGAATGACACATTGTCTACTCAGCTGTCTGACTGTTTAATGGTGAGCATCATTCCTACAGGAATGTCTCCCAGGAGGTCACCTCTCAGTCCATAAAGTCCCTTAAGAAGCAGTGCAGCCTGTCCGGATCCACCTTCTCCTGGAATGTCAAATTAAATGATCTGGAAACTAAGTAAAAGAGATAATGAACTCATGGCTGAGAACTTTTAAATAAATGGAAAAATTAAAATACAATAATTAAAACTAGGTTGAGACCTTCGAGTTCATTTCTTTTCCCCAGTTCTACCTTCCTCTACATATCTAAGAGTCATGGCTCCTTCATCTCACGGATTGGCTTGAATTTTAAAACTTCCCTTCTACTAGTCATCTAGGGAGTCCGAAAAGAGCTAATTGAAACAGTTCACGTATTCTTTGTTTTCTCTCAACTAGTTGGGTTATTTTATGCTTTCCCTAAGGTCTAGCTTCTGAACAGACAACATTCAAGACATCACACAGTTGCATGGCCCACACAGTTGTAGGCAATAATCAGTGTGGGTGTGGGGAGGAGACAGGCTGGGGGCATTGCTGTCTGGTGTGCAGAAGCGTTCTCATGCAACTGTCATGTGACCGACCCGCTTTGTAAGACAGCTCTCTATGAAACAGTCTAGAAAGGATCATTTCTATAACCCTTTGCGGGGGCGGGGGGGGGGGGGGGGGGAAGCAAAAAGATTCATTAGGAACCACTGAATCTGTATTGTAAAGTTAAGATTTGTAAGTCGGTTACAATGCAGCTCAACTCATTGAAAATAAGATGTTTAAAATTATACATTTTAATCCAACATTTATTTCAAATTCCCCTTATGTGAATTAACAAACCCTTGACACCAAATGAAGCATCATGGCCCATGTTCTCTCATATGCTGAAGGCTGTGCTGTGCCCTCATCCCAAGACGTTCAGTAGCAGGGACAAGTCACTGTCCAGGACTACTCTAACTGCATTTGAAAGAGATTGTTTTTCTCTAACAAGCTCTGCTGAATTCTGGGCCTCAGCCAGGTAACTGATTCTTGAGGTTAATGAGATCACTCTGCAGTGTTCTCTACCTGGATCTACAGTCTCCCCCTGCATCTTCAGAATTTATTGCCTTCTTCTTTTTGTATTGTGTCACACTAGGCAACCTATGGAGTTAGGAAAAAAAGGGAGGAAGGATTTTTTTTTCTTCAGTCATTTTGAATCACTTTAGTAAAAGTTGAAAACACATCCCCATGAGTCAAAAATATATCTATAATCTCTCTTCTGCCCTACATTAGATTCTTCTACCCTAAAAACCCCTCTGCCTTTTCACACAGTAGTTCTCTCTGAGTGTCTATACCAAGGATATCATAGGAAACATACAAAAGGTTTATGCCCGAAGATCCTACTGATTGCCATGTAATAGAAGCACTGTAAAAAGCCAATCATAAAAAAATGATTAGACAAACAACGAGGCACCCACTGCAAGTTACATTTGCAAAGGGTTTTGCAAATGTGACTATAGATGATGCTTTATTGTAGATTTAGAAATCTGTGTGTAGAAGATAAGACTCAGCGAGTAGAAATGATTGCTGCTTTGGGGGAAGACCTGACCGTCTCCCAAAACACACATGTGACATCTCACAGCCTTCTGCAGCTCCAGCTCCCAAGGATTAGATGTCCTGCTTCCAGCCTCCCACCAGGGGCACCCACATGCAAACGCGCATACACACATGCCGATACACAGATACACATAAAGAAAACAAATCTTTACAGCAGGATCTTTGTGTGTACTCTACCTTTCTATAACTGCTATAAAATAATTACCATAAACTTAGTAGCGTGAGCAATGCAAATGTACTATTTCAGCATTCTGGGGTAAAAATGAGCTGCATCCTCAGAACTAAATTCAAGGACTTCGTTCTGCAGGATGATCTAGGACCCAGCTTCTTAAGCTGTGGGCCACAACCCCATAAGGCAGACCTGAATGTGACAGTAGTGAAAAGTTTGGCAAGGTGCAGGACTACTGAGCATAACATGACCCAAAGAAATCTCAAATTCGTAAGGGCTGGCTTGGTAGGGTGCTTGCACAGTATGTATGAAGCCAGTACCGAATAAGCTAGGCCTGGTGGTGCATGCCTACAATCCCAACCCTTGGTAGATGGAAGCAGGCAGGTCAGAAGTTCAAGGCCAGCCTCAGCTACTTGAGATCTTCTATTTAAAAAAAAAAAAGCCCTCTAATGCATAATGAATCCCTGATATTTCTGTTTCCGGCCTCACTTGTGTTACACTGTACAACTTCACTGCAGACTCATTTCTGAATATATAACATGCACACTTTAGAAGTTGTGGCTTGATCTGGTCAAAAACCTATGGCTACGTAGGTCACAGGTTTTAGGGAGGAACCCGATACTGTTGTTTTGCTAAACGGACAGGTGGTTGTTAACCTGCCTCCTAATACTTAGGTTTGTGCATATAGACTAGTGCTTTTCTGTTCTGCAGTAGATGACTCCCCTCTAAGTGAAATAATCACTGACTAGCATAACTCCCCACTGGAAAAAAATCTAATAATGAGGGCTAGCACGATGGCTCAGGCGGTAAAGGGATTTGCTGCTCCTGGAGAAGTCCTGAGTTCAATTCACAACACCAGTGTCAGGCGGCTTGTAATCCCCTATAACTCCAATTTCAGAAGCCTCTGGCCTCTGTGGGCACATACACTCACACATACATCCCCATAATTTAAAATAAAGTAAACTTAAAATAAAAAGGAAATATAATAATAACATCTTCAATGACTGAGCTCAGACTTGCAACGTGTCTCATATCTTAACTGCCCAATTAAAAAGCAAACAATTTAGTCAGATTTTTGTTGCTTTGTTTTGTTCTGTTTGTTTTGTTTTCTCAAGACAGGGTTTCTCTGTGTAACAGTCCTTATAAGTCAGATTTTTAAATCATCACACTGTTAAGAGGAGGTTTAAAAGAGAGTAATCATCCTTTTCCAAGAACGAAATGAGCATGTCAAAGACTTTACTTTGAACAATTAAAGCGAAGACCAGAAAGCCTTTGCAACATGTTCAAAGGGAAGCTGACATACCACAGATATGATCGATTTCATTCTACCAGTGACAATTAATTTACATTTCCATGAAAAGAAAATTTACATTTCCATTATTTACATTATTATCAGTTTTGTATAACTCAGAAAGTTACAAAACAGCTAAAGGACAATAAAATTCAAAACACTGGGGTCTTTTGTCCTTATGTCCTTAACAATCTTGCTCAATTTTTTCCTGACACCATAGTGCTTCACATGGCATTGGATACATAGTTGGCACTCACTGTGCACTTGGGATTTGAATGATTGAAAGACTGACTCTATTATAAAAATAGCAAATGGCCATGTAGCAAACACCACACTAATGACTGTCTCAGATAAGAATCCCCAATGGCTTCTACAGTCAGGAGGGGAAAGTGTACATCACATTGAAGTATTTCCTTTCCTGCCACGCACTAATCAAAAGGGACAGAACCACTCCACAGCGAAAAGCCCAGGAGTGGTCAGATTTATTACGGCCAAAAATGGGGCAAATTAAATTGTATGCATGCCTCTTCACAGGACAGGAAGGGCATCATTTCTGGGCCGTTCATGCCAAAAATATATACTAAATTATTATCTGACCAAACATTAGGACCACCAAATGAGGGCCTCACTAGAAAACAACTGATCAGCGTGCTTCAGAGACGCCACAGCTGTGGAAGATGAGCAGGAGTTGAGGAACCGTCTTGGAGTGAAGGACACCAGGGAACATGGCTGCTGGAGACGGCGTGTGTTCCCCAAAGCCCTCAGGAGGATGGTGATAAGATCCAGGTAAGGCGCTGGCGTTGGTCAGGGCTTTGGCTGTGGACGCCAATATGACAGCTTCTTGCTATTCTGTGATTACGGACTGTCCACATTGGAGGATCTGGGTGAAGGACACGTAGGAACTTGTTGAACTATATTTGCAGCTTTCTGTAAGTATGAAGTGACTTCAAAACGGAAAGTTAAGAACAATTTTTAGAGCAGGAAGAGAGAGGAGAGACTCTGGCATGGTTGCACTGATGTCTGGGAAGGTTTTTCTTATTCTGTCTGATGCTGCTAGTTCTGCTGTCTCCCTGGCAATCCTCAAGTTATGAGATGGATAATGTGCTCTCCCCTGGGGTAGTTGGACTCACAAGGTTACAATCAAGAAGGAGAGAGAGCAAGGGCCTGAACTTGAACTTGTGACTACAAGAAGTAATCTCTACCAGCATCCTGATTCAGGTTATACATTGTATTTCAAATCTAGACTTCAGGTTATGTAAAGTTAAAAGGAGCCATATTGTTCTTTCAGAATTCATTTTGTTTCTTGGGGGGGAAAATCATTTTTAATTTAAAATGTAATTACACCACTTTTCTCTTCCTTCTCTTATCCCTCCCATGTCCGACTAAAACTCTCCCCAAATGCGCAGCCTTTTTAAACCATTTCTCTTTAAACATTGCTGTTATATATACAAATAAATGAATGCAACAGCCAGCTCAGTTCCTTCAATGTTCCCTGAGTATACACGTTCTAGGTCAGGTTCATCCCTGATGATAACCCATCGGGAGATTCATCCCTAGAAAAGACTGAGTGATTGCTAATGGCCCGTAGCTCCTCACCTAGGCATGGGCTCCGTGAGGTTTCCACCATCTTTGCTGGGAGGCCAACTGTTGTT
Organism: Peromyscus californicus insignis; assembly: GCF_007827085.1. Lineage (NCBI taxonomy): Eukaryota > Metazoa > Chordata > Mammalia > Rodentia > Cricetidae > Peromyscus > Peromyscus californicus. Next base: position 4,029,094 of record NW_026294514.1, on the reverse strand, counting down.
GGCATTGTTCAAGTCTTGCTAAGCCGCCATGTTGTTGAGATCTCACAGCTGCAGCTCTTTGCCATCAGCTCGGTGTGCTGATGCTAGAACATCCTTCCAAGCACCCAGGAGTCTAACCCAGGCAGATTACAAAGCCAGGGCCTCCCTGGACCACGGGATAAATTTAAGCCCTATCTGGACAACTTAGTGAGATCCTAAAAATTTAAACAAATAAAAAGGTTGGTGATATTTCTCAGTGATAGAGAGTTTGCCTAGCAGAGACAAAGCCCTATGTTTAATGCCCACAATCTCATCAGAAAACAGTAGAAGAATGTGGAGTTTTCTTGGAAGAACAAGAAAAATTAAATAGCTTAAGAACTTTTGGCAGGCTAACGAGAGGGCTCAGTGGGTAGAGACACTTGGCACCAAACCTGAAGACCTGAGTTTGATCCCCAGGACCCTTGTGGTGGAAGGAGAGAACTGAGTCCCCAGAGCTGACCTCTGACCTCTGTACAGGCACCTCTGCACACCCCTATCCACACATGTGAATAAATAGCAATAACTTTTTAAAAGACTCTTGGTCGTGCGTCATGATATTTTCCAGGTGGGTAAAGAGACAGAAATTGAACTCAATTAGAACTGTAACTGATGTCATCAAATATAAGCACTAAACGGAAATTTTAAAATCCTTGAGGGGTGGAGCAATGGCTCATCAGTTGAGAGCATTGTGCTCCTGCAGAGGCCTGGGGTTCCAATCCCAGCGTCCACAAGGTGGCACACAACCTGTTGTAACTCCAGTTCCAGGAGATCAGACGCCCCCTTCTGGCTTCCTTGAGGACTGCATGTAATATACACACATACAAGCAAGCAAAACACTGATACACTTAAAACAAAATAAATACATCTTTGAAAAAATAAAGAAAAAATCTTTGAAGGATTTCAGCGAGTTACTCAATGACTTTTTAAGAAACATCTGAATTTTCCAAAAACTTACATGTGGATAATTGCTGTCAGCAGCAAAGAACACGAGATCAAATCAAATAAGAAAAGATGGGTACATCTTAGCGCTAAAAATGATGAACCAACTGAAGTGCGAAACAGTCCGACCACACTAACAAAGGACTCTGTTTACAGTTGTGTTTTCAACCAAAACAGTGTTGTTTATGAAATGAAAGAACATTTTCATTAAAAAGCAGCTTAGCATCCCACGTACAGTCAGCCTGCGTGTCCACACCCACTTAGGCAACATCCACCACTAACAGGTGTAGTAATTTTTCCCTTGCAGGGCTTGATCACATGTTAGGAAGGCCGGGTGTGTTTACTAGGTGCTGTGAACTGTCAAGCTTAGAAGAACTTGCAGATTGTCTTAGTGGCCCGGGACTCAAGCCCCTGAGCAGTGCTTGGCTCTCAGCTCCTGGGGAGCGCTCCAAACGCACACTCATTTCCAGAGACTGGCAAGTTTTAAGTGTGACATTTTAAACTTTTGATTTTTGGTCTGCTGCTTGACTTAAATTCTAAGAGAATCTTAAAACTTTAGATCAGGAGGAGGAAACGGCACGCCACCTTTGTAAATGAGATCTGACAGTTTGCGGGGGCACCGAGGCAGCGCTGCTCTGTGTTCCTGTAGAGGGCCTCCCATATCACACTCCAGACCGCAGGGTCTGCAGCATTTGAGCTTTCTGTCTCTCTGCAAAGCCTACCGTTTCCAGGTGCACTTCACACGGGGAGGAAGCTAGCCCCTCGACTGAGAGCATTTCAAGCCTGCCCTTCTCCGAGGATCTAAGCAGCCGCCACATTAAACAGAAAAACCCTTGGGTCAAAATCCAAGCTGAGAGGGAAAAGGTAACAAGCCGACCTGTGCCAGGGGTAATTTATGATTAAGTTAATGAATTTCTAATTAGGCTTATAAAGCCCTGAAGTATTTCCCGCAATGGCACATCCTGAAGCCTTTATTCGGGGAAGGCTAGAGTGCTTTAGATCTGGGTCATGTAGCACATCACCGCGTGGGTCCACGTCCATATCTCCTAGTCAAGCACACTCTTAAAGTGTGTTAAGCAGCACACAGAAAAACAAAGCCAAGCAGCCATCTGTTTAGACCTAATGTGATACTTGCTCAGGATACCTCTGGGTAATTGCTCAATTTCTTCTGAGCTGGAAAAACAAGATTATTATCAGTTTAAATAATACCTAATAAATTCCCACAAATCATTTCTAGCCTCCTACCTAGGACCTTTTAAGAGTGGGTTTGCCTCATAATTAAGCACATCCCAGAATTAAAGATAGAATGTTATTAAAGGTAAGGACCGCTGTTTAATTAAGTGTGCCCACTCACCAGTATTGAGCAGTGCTGTCCTTAGAGCGAGGGAGGGAAGAGGGGGAGATTAGCAAGTTGCCTCTGTGGCTGGGAGTGAATTTCCATTAATTCAGAGGTGTACAGATCAGACCACACCTGCAAGGGGCCGGGGGAATGGTGTGCTAATGGAGGTAGCTGGAGCAATCTATTCTGAAGTCTTCTGGCTAGGAGATGCATCTCCAGAGAGAGAAATGGAAAGCCCTGTGCTGGTGTGAAGACCTAAGACAGGAGTCAAAGCTAAGTGTACATCCTGACTCCCTTTCACACATTTAGACTTAATTAGCTCATTAAGATACAATCATATTCAAAAGGCAACAGCTTAGAAAATTCTTTAGGGTCTGGCATTCATAATGGTACCCCTGCAACGTGGTTCTTCCTTGACTCGGTGGACTGCCGTGCTGTGGTCTGCAGAATTCTGCAAAGAGCTTCTAGCTGGACCCTTGGCCATCCGGAAGGCATTGATACCTGCTCTCCCTGACTGCTCACACGCCCCACTGGGCCACAGCCAGCTCCTCCTCTTCACTCTCACGCCAGGGTGGCCTCTGGCATATCGACTCACTCTATCTCCTGACTGCACATTCGGCTGGACATGCCCCACAAGACTGAAAGAGTGAGTTTATCTCTTGCTCTCTTTTCTTGTCAAAGGGCCTTCCAGTCATGAAACACAAACTACCTTGAACAGAAAAACCCTTTGATAATGATACCTAATAATGCGGATCTCTCAGGGAGCATTGTGTCAGACAGATTTATCGCTAGTGGATTATTTCATTTAATTCTTTGAAATGTCCTTAGAGGAAAGTACTGTCTACTTCCCCATTTTACAGATCAATAAGCTGAGGCACAGAGTTAATGATGATTTTCCAGGAGAATCTAATATCTAATGGGCCCTGAATTTAAAACAATGTCTCTCTGATATAAAAGACCCATCCTTAACTCCTTTGTTGAGGCTCCAAGACTCACCATGCCAATCTCTTTCTCTCAGTCCTCTATGTACCTTAGATACTGACTTAATGAATGAGTAGTAGACAAACTATTGCACATCCCAAATGCATGGTACCCAGCATCCCTGTGTCCTAAATATATCTATAACACGAGGAATGACCAATGATGAGAATCAGCAAAACCAACAAATTGTTCTCAATTGCAGGATGCACTCATCAGTCAGGTCATCAAACTTTCCTTCTTAATGTAATGTTTCCCACCACTTCGTTTCATGGTGCCCACTGTCCCCAGTTACTACAAGCATCAGGAGAGACTCCAGCTTAATATGCTGGCTCTGGAGAAGAAAACCTCCTATGAAAACTCATTAAAGAAATCAAAGAGACATGTAGCAATTTTAGGACCATGACGAGCCTATTTTAAATCAGGTGGGTATGTGCTCATGTGATTTGCAAAAAAATGTCCTGAAAAAAAATCAAAGAAAAAGAAAAATACAAGGAGAGTTAAAAACAATGTAAAGTGGAATGATACAAGTACTATTTGAATTGCAACCAGTAAATTAAAATCATTGTTAATCATTAATCATCCAAATTGCACTCATGCTGCCGGTGTATCTGCTCACCCTGATTCAAGCTAAAACATCCAGAACATTTGCAGGCTGTGCACCAGGTTTACTATCTTGAATTTTAGTTTTGTTTTGTTTTGTTTTTTCATGAAACAGGGAGGGTTGCCAATTAATTTCTGCCTAACGGAAAATAGATTTACCCCTATCATCCCTAGATAGCATTTTAAAGTCCAACTCAATTCCTTGATGATTCCCCGGGACATTTGTTAGCTCATTTCATGGCTGAAGGAACTCAGATCCTGAGAGATTAAATCCCAGAGGGTTTCCACCCTGCTCTCTCTTATGTCACCTCTGGACTCCGGCAGCTCTCCTCCTACAAAAGGTAAGAGTCCTCACCCCATCACTACACAGATACTTCTTGACCCGCTCTGGGGTCATATCCTAAATATAAATGGATTTAACAAACTTTAATTGGTGGATGTCACAGCTTAGCAACCCAGGACTATGTTGGTTGTTCATGTTCCTCAGGCCAATGTGGAGAAGAGGTCTAGACCACTGCACTATATCAGTATCAGCAGACAGCCCTAGAAGAGACCAAAATTCAAAGTGTGACTTCTCTCTCTCTCTCTCTGTGTGTGTGTGTGTGTGTGTGTGTGTGTGTGTGTGTGTGTGTGTGTGTGTTTACAGCATCAAAGATCAACACAAGTTTCATATGTGTAGGTAAGTACTCTACCCATGAGCCATATCCCAGACTTCAAAGCAGAATTTCTACCAAAAAAAAAATCCCTTTTCCATCTAAGTAGAACCCCAAATCTTAAGTCTGCCCATCATAAATCAGGGGACTCTTTATGTTAGCCTAAATCATTCTTGTAAGCCTTTCGGGACTCAATTATATACCCCTGGCACTAGCAAGCCTTTTCTGGATTCCTCTGCCTGGACCAGTACAAAGTGCCTCCTATGTTTGTTACCATAACACTCTAGGCAGTCACACCCCACCACAGTACTTCACATGCTGTAATACAGTTGCTTCTTATATTAGTTATTGTTTTCTATTTCTGCAGTAAAATACCCAACAAGAAGCATTTTAAGGAAAACTTTTTCTGGCTTACAGTTCGAAGGGATCTCTGTTGTCCTCATAATGAATGCATGGCCAACAGGGGCAGAAGGCAGCTGATCACCTTGCATCAGCTGTCAGAAAATGTAGCTGAAGTTTTCCTGTGTCCTGGGACAAATCTCTCCCACTCACTTCCCCCCAAGTAAACACACAGAGACTTATGTTACTTATAAACTGTATGGCCATGGCAGGCTGCTTGCTATCTGTTCTTATATCTTAAATTAACCCATTTCTATAAATCTATACCTTGCCACGTGGCTTGTGGCTTAACGATATCTTACATCATGCTTCTCCTCATGGCACCTGGCAGCGTGTCTCTCTCTCCCCCCCCCACCTTCCTGTTAACCTTCTTCTCCTCTCTGCTAGTCCCGCCTATACTTCCTGCCTGGCTACTGCCAATCAGCGTTTTATTTATCAATCAATCATAGCAATACATTCACAGCATAGAGAACATCCCACAGCAAGAAAGCATGGAAAACAGCAAGGTTTGCTCCAGGAACTTGCTTATGTAAGCAAGTTTGCACTTCCAAAGATTCAACAGCCTTCCCAAACAGCCCCACTAGCTAGAACCAAGTACTAAAATGCATAAGCCTTTGCAGAGCATCACATTCAAACCACAACACCTTTCTTCAGACCCTCACCACTAACAACTGAATCCTTAGTTACTAAGGGCTCTAATCAAGTCAGTGTTCTATCCCCAGAGTCTAACATGGTGCCTAGCACATCAGAGGATACCCTGGGCAGTACATCCAGTGATCAAACAAAGGGGTGTAGACTCTAAAGCCCACAGGCCCTACTCCTGTGAGTTAACTGATGCTCTACCCTGCAGCAAATCACTGCTCAGGTCAAGCACTGAACAGAGGCCCAGAAGAAACTCAGCATTCACTAAGCATTTTCATAGTTCTATTCAGGTAGAGTCCTCACGGGTCTAAAGCAATTATTTCAGAGCAGGGCATGAGCATTCTCATATTTCAAATCAGTTAAGACTTTGTCAATAACACAGCAGTTCAGTTCTGGTATTGAAGACACAGTTATTTTTTCATTATTGACACAGAGGGGGAGGATGCTACTAACTTAACAGTAGCACAGCTGAAAAGTGTCTGACGATAGTCCACTGAACTAGACATGGCTGACCGCTATCCCAAGACTAGACAAGCACAAAGTCTGTCTAGTCTTAAAAACAAAAAAGTTCTTGTGCGGTGCAAGGCTACAGGTAAGAAAGTGAAGGAAACGCCACCTCAACAAAGCCTTCGTTGACAGGACACCTGAGACTAGGGAATGTGGGAGACATGGTGAGAAGTAACCCTGACACTGAACAGAAAAGGGGAGAGGTCATAGGAAAAGCTGGCAAGAGAAGGTCAAGTTCAAAGGCCTTGTTCTTCAATGTTCTTCTTACCCACATTCCCTGGGGTATGCAAAACGTCAGATCCAATCACTACCTCTATGCAAGTGCTGCTTGTGATAGACAGACTGATACCACTCCAAAGACATCCACTTTCCTGGAGCCCAGGCAAGAACAGGTTTTCTCAAATGGTTAAATGGGTTTTGGACAAGGCAGAACTCTAGGTGGGACCAATATGATCCATAAGATCTTTATAAATGAAAGTGCACTGGAGGAGCAATGGGAGAAACCTACAAAGATGCTTTACTGCTGTGAAGACAGAGGAAGCCGGGGGTCAAGGGATGCAGGTGGCACCTGCAGTGGAAAAGGAGGGGAGATTGTTTCCCTGGGGTTCCAGAAGGACGGCCTGCTGACAACTTAATTTGACCCCAGTGAAACCCATTTCAGATTTATGAACTCTGGAGTGGTAAGAGAAGAGAAAGTTCTCATTTGAAGCTATTAAGTTTGTGATCATTTTTTACAGAAACAATGGGACACTAATACACTTCCCATATTGGTTTTGTAAACCTAAGCCCTACATTCAGGTGCTGTTTGCACTTCCATTTCAGATTCCCCCTGACTCAATTAAAAACACCCAGAATTAAACCCATCATCCAATCCCACATATGGCCCTATGCCAGTTAGTCCTGATTGTCCATTTGATTGTCTTAGAATGGAAAGTAAAGCATTCTTCTGGGTGTGTCTGTGAAGATGTTTCCCGAGAGAAATAAGAGGGAAAGACACACCCTGAACATGGGTAACACTTTCCCATAAGTCAGGAACTTGGATGGGATGAAAAGGAAAGAGGGGAACCCCAGAGACTACTCATTTCTTTGCTTCCTGCCTGCCGCGATGTAACCACTCTGCTCTGCCACACCCCCCTCACCATGATGCAACGAAATCTTTGTGAAACAAAATGAACACTTCTCCCCTTGATTGACATTGTTGGGTGTTTGGTGACAGTCACGAATGATCTAACTCAGACTCTCAACCTACCCGCATGGTTGGCTACCCTGCCTTTCGTCTGGGTTAAACCTAAATGTTCATTCCTCACCCTCCTCGCCGGTCCCAATGCTTGCCAACCCATCATGATGAAAGCCTACCCACAAATACTGTTTTTACTCCCTTTGTCAGAGTCCTAAAAAGAATTCCAATTCTTTGAAGAGGTAAATGCTAACAAAAATTTAAGACAACTTACACGGGAAAATGAGTGATCAACGGAGAGTCAGAAGGAAGGGGAGCAGAGGCAGGAGCCCTTTGTACCCTTGACTGAGTCATTAGGCAAAAAGAAAGGGAATTTCCAGTAGCAGTGAGTCTTCGCTGGATAAGCTGATCCAAGGACTTTTCAGATCTGAAAAGATGTAGTTTCCATAGTTACACAAAGTGAGAAATATTGGTGGAGAAACGAAGTAAAAAGATCTTTCCAGAAATATTCTAAAAACTCTGTTCCTTACTATGCCTCAAGCTTTCATATGTCACTCAACTATGATTTCTAGCAACCCTATTCCCAGGATGTGGCTATGGTACCCATGAGGGTACTCTCTCACTCCATGACAGGCAGAATCGGGATCCAAGAGTCTTGTGATTCCCTAAGACAAGAGTACTTGTCAAGGAAGAGTCAATGCATGCAAGGTCCAGCTGACCTAGTTGAGGTAGCGCGCTGTGTCCCGTGTAAGCTGCTGAAAGAATAAGATATGTCACCGAAAGCTCAGCTCGATAAGAAACTCTCTAAAAGGCCAAACTCTTAGAAACCAATGAGGAAGAGTGACTCACATCTAGTGACAGCTTGTCACTTTCCACGAGAAACGTCTCTGCCTAGGCAGTCTCAGGACACTGGATACTGACTTTGTCCTGGTGTGCCCTGCAACTCACGTCAATCAGTGTGGGGTTTTAGAAAAGCGTATTTGTGGAGACACCTGTTCTGTTGTGATCTTGGTAATATTTTGTGATCTTTCCCAAGACAATTTTTTTTTTTAAAGCTGAGTGTCTCCCGGGTGCCATTCTTCTCTGTAAGTCATCAAAATGGACGTCCCACTACTTCGGGCAACAGTCGAACTTTTCATTGCTATGACAAAAACACTCGAGAAAATGATATAAATGGATAAATTGTTTACTTTGTACGTAATTTCAAAGCTTTCAGACGGAGGGTCCAAAAACGCAGAGTAGTTCATTCTGTGATGACCTGGAATCCCAGAAATGCAACAACACCTGTGGTCTCAGGCACTTCTCCCATTTCCCCTTTCTTCTACCAGCCCAGATGGCACCATCTACACTCAGAATGGCTACCTCTTAGTTAAAATCAGTTCTATCTGGAAATGCTTTCATAGACTCACCCAGGGGTGTGCTTTCCTAATCCCCAAGACACTTCTCAACCCGATCACGTTGACAGTCAAGATTCACCGTCACAGTCACTCCTGGTAAGCTGGGCCCCAGGGGGCCCCTCACCATCCAATGATGCAGGGAACAATGCCAGCCAGGCTTATTCTCCAGGGAGAGCCTGGTTGTGCCAAGCCCACCAGAGTATATTCTAACTTTCCCGCACTAGCTAATGTGCTGAAGCCAAGCCATGTCTTCTGATCTTTGATTTTCATATTAGTCTCAGCCCAGCTTCAGAAATGTAACCACTGAAAATGCATGTAAATCGGTGCTTTCGTGATAAAATGCCTGTCCTTCCTGCTCTCTTATTTTGATCTTAGTCAAACCATGCTTGTTCTTTTCCAGCCCCCAAAGACAGTTTAAAGGCGCACACACACCAGTAAACCTTCAGGACTGTTGTCGAAAACATCAGTGTTCCTACCCCCACTAAACTGCTATCCAAGGAATGAATACAGGCCCAGTGTGTCCCACTCTCCCTGATTCTCTCAGGAAAACTTCATCAATAAATCAAATCTCCAGTGGATAAGGCTGGTGATGCTCTGTCAGCTACATCTAGTCACATTAGAAAGGCCAGGCCCACCCTAATCAGTGGAACTGTGGAAAAACCTCTCTCCTCATAGGAAAATTCAAACCAAAGAAAATATTTCATTAACTGAATCCCATTCGGGAGTGGTACTTTACTGAGAGTATACTTCTGATGGCTTTAATCTCAATCTCAAGTCTAATTGTCAAGATTAAAGCCTTGGGGAAAATCAGGACAGCAGAAATTATCATTTCAAAAACATTATGTTCACTGGTAGTTGAAATGTCTGAAACTAGGCCAGTGAGTTTGCTTAGAAAATGAAGTAGAATAAGGTAGAAAAGACCAACTATTAGATACTGATGTATTGATCTATTTAGTGATTTGCTTAAAGCACCGCTTATACTGCCTATTTGCCAAGATGACTTCACTTGCTACCTGGAACAGAATGGCCTGGAGGAATAGCTGAGAGAATGGGATTGTTGTTGCCCTTAACAACCATGTAGTCTTCTGTAAACTCTCACTCGCCTCCCCACCTCTCCCGATGGTTTTTGAGTATAAAATGGTGATACAAACTAGCCTTCCCGGAGCTATCTGGCCTCGGTCCACTGGTGACATCTCCTCTCTTCCACTCACGTTGGCATCGGAATGCTCGACAAACTGGAAGACGCATGGCATGGGGCTGAAGCAGGCAGTGCAGAGAAACCCCAGGATTCACACTGCAGTCTTCAGCGGGATGATATCCACAGGTCTCCACCATCACCGCCAAAATGCCCACAAAATACTTGGAAAAGCTGCCCCGTCAGCCGTGTGCTCCAGAAGCCCCGGTTTTTCAAGATTGGCTTGTGTAAATGGGTCACAGAGCTAAGAAGATATAAAATGCAGTGGTTTAACTCAGTCATAAAATACCTATTTAAATTCTGAGCTGCTTCTCTGGAGAACCGCTCTGGTTTTCAGTGAATCTCCAGTTTTAAACTATGCTGGAAACCATCATTGTCTAATTACATCACTTCAGCTTGTGCCCCTAAATGTGATGCGGCACACGCACTGCTACTTTTCAAAGTCATTTAAAATTCAGCTTATTCTATGAATTTGGGGAAATAGTCGTAGGACCCTTTCTGACAACTGCCTTAATTTTAAAAAATTATTCAGGGCTACTGGTCAGGTTTATAATCCCAGCTGCCTGTGAGGCCAAGTCAGGAGGACTAAGAGCAAAGGTCTGCCTGGGCTGTGGAGGTCTTCAAGGCCAGCCTGAGCTGTTTTGTGAGACTCTGTTTGTCTGAGGTCTTTAGTTCAATTTCCAGCATCACGAAAAATATTTTAAATAAGTAAGAAGATGAAAGAATATTCATTCTAATCAGAATAATTAGAGAATAATATAAGAATAATCATTCCAATCTTTTTAACATTTAAAAAGAGAAACTTGGAGAGCTGCTCTTGTGTCCCACCCAACATTACATCACCAGAGACTAGTTTTCTTACCCTGAATGCCACCTAGCATGAGAAAAAATATCCTAGGCACAGCAGAATCTCAACTGGTCTATGACCATCAGGAGGGGTTGCATCTGTAGCCCATAGGGCTCTAGTCAGAAAGAGCAAGCATGCATCCACATCCACACAAACCCAAACTGTAAGAGCAAAGTATGTCACAGTGAGGCAGAGTCTTCTCAGGATTAAGCCATTCTCCCAGAGGATAATAGGTGCTTGAAAGAGCCGAGATACAAGAGTGTTTTTGATAGACCATAGTAACATTTTCCAAACCTGTCTCCGAAGAGCAATAGTCCTCCTGCAATTTATAGATTTTCTTTAAAATTTCATTCCAGTAAATATAAAAGCTTAGGAAATTCTCACTTTATTATGGAACTTTGCTATGGTAATGTGTGTTGGAACTTTCCATTAGTGAACTGTATCATATGTATTCTCCAGACTAATCTGACTGAAGAACCTATCCATAGTGTCTGTGAGCATCTCGTGGGGTCTCTCATGCTTCAAGGAACACAGATTGGAAAGGGCTGCATTTGTCTAACATGATGAAGCCCACGGAGCAGTAGCTGCAAAAGGAGCACCAAGGGACCATCATTCTACGCAGTCCTGTTCTCTCTGCTTCTGCCATCTAGTCCCCAGGAATGATATCAAGTGTTTTCTACGCCAACCCTCAGACTTCTAGCAGTCATCAGAAGTGGCAGGTTCAAGCCAAGTGACAAGCAATTGTACCCACTGACATCACTCAGGAGCGTTCTCAAGATCCTTCCCTGGCCTGTTCCTCAAATTTTATGCAATTGTATATTCTCGGTGCCAGGACTATCTGGCTGTACATTTAATTTCCAGTTTTGTTTCAGAGCCCTGTCATTTCATCAATCAGAGCCATTCCATCTGCTAAAATGCTGACAAATCCAGCTGCTTTGTCACTTCCAATCAATCCACTAATGTTTCCATGCTCTGTTTCAATTAGCAGCCTATTCTTTGCACTGTTTGATGACTTGATACTACCTACTGTCTGCAGATTAAGAATCAAATTACACGTTGCTTTGTCCTTGATATTAAAAAAAAAATCCTTTCTTCTTTACCAAGTCATTTCTATTTAGCACGTTTACTCCTCTTCAGTGAAATACACTCCAACATACTAAGAAGTAAGAGGTTCAGTTGTTACACAGAGAAGGAATCCACACTGGGACGCTCCTCGGGACGTGCCCTTGATCCTGGTGCTCTTACACAGGATTCAGTCTTCTCCCATCCAAAGCTTTCCACTGCTGCATTGTCTTTCAGCACCTTCCTTTAAACACCTGCTCCTTGAAGCCTTGTTTACTTGAGCATAATCCCTCCCTCACTCGGTTTATTTAATTCATCAACTACAATTCTTAACTGCCTATTGTCTGCGGTTCTTGACTCTGAGATATGAGGAGCTGGTTAGACACAGTCATTCTTGATGTAGATTATATTATCACTCAACCTCCCCCGCCCCCCCCCCCCCCGCCCGCCACCAGCAGCAGCAGCAATTATGAAGTCACCATTTGAATGTTGTGTTTCAAGTGCATCCTGTGCCTCTTGCCTCCCTTCTTCTTCTTCTTCTTCTTCTTCTTCTTCTTCTTCTTCTTCTTCTTCTTCTTCTTCTTCTTCTTTGAAAAGCAATCTGTGCTTACCTGTTTTAATTATATTAAACTGTATAGATTTTTGCTTTTGTCACAAAATGCAGAAACAGCACAGAATTCTGACTGTCCTTTCCCATGCTCCGTGTCACAACTTGACAGCGTGACACTTTTATAGCCTCGAGCAATACAGCAACAGTGCTGTGGGTCATATTTTAACTTTAGTGACAACCTGTAATTGCCTGCAGCCTGCCTCATTTCTGGTCTTGCTGGTTTCTTGAGATCCTGTGATAACACAGCTCCCAGTTGCCCATCTAATCTGCCTTCTTTTATGTTTTCTTTTAATGTTCTTTTTCATGGTTATCAGGTCTTGCAGCAAAGTAGTCTGACTCTACAGTTCTGCCTTCTTCAAGGTACTCCAAGGAGCTAGAATTTGCTTCCAGCCTACAAGCTCTCACAACTGTCCACCCATTCCTGTGGCTGGGGGTGGTGAAGACTGAACATTGGCAGCGTGGCTCCTGATGCCTTGAAATCTCTATCAGCTTTAATCTTTTCTAGACATTTGGGGAGAAAAAAAAACAAAAAACATCAAACCGTGGCTTGTCAGCAGACGTTCCCCTTTCCTTCAGTGTAGCAAGATCCCATTTGGGTTGTGCTTAAAAGATGGGGTTGTCAGTCTGTTCCCAGAGGCTCACTAAGTGTTCACAATGAGTACACATGTGCCTAGTTGTTCAGCAAATGCTGAACACTGACTCTCTCCACTCCCTTTCTCTTGTTGGACAGCATACCTGACAGGGGCAGCTTATGGAAGGAAGGGTTGATTTGGCTCACAGTTTGAGGGCGCAGTTCATCATGTCAGGGAAGACAGGGCAGGGAGAGCTGCTGCACACCGGGAAGGTAAGGCGGGCGCTCACATCCTGTCTGCAGTCAGGAAGCAGAAGGAACCATGCTGCTGCCCAGCTCTCGCTTTTTCTCCTATTTTGTTCAGGTCAGGACTGCAACCCATGGGATGATGCTCCCCACATTTGGGGGTGCACCCCCCCTCCTCAGGTAAGCCTCTCGGGAAATGCCTGTCCTCAGAGACTTACTGAGAGGTTTCTCTCCAAGGTGATCCCAATCCAGTCAAGTTGACAAGGAAGTTGATATCAACCTCTCAATGAACAGCTAAGTACAGAGTTCACAACCTCACAGTGTTTCTTTACACATAGTCGCGGACGGCTGCGAAGCATGTCTCCTTATGAAGAACTTTATAATTCCTCCCAATTGTAGTTCTTTGTTTAAAGTGTCCTGGAATGCATGTGGCATTCTTCTTACACCAGAGAACCTTGGCTATCCCACACATTCTCTAGCCTTCCCAGCTTTAAGACATCTACACACTTGAAGGGCAGACCTTCCCCACTGTGCCTCCAATCCATTACTGCAGCTTGAGCATATCACTGAGTGTGTTATCTCAGCCTGTTAAGATTCAACCTACAAACAACATGCTCATTCTAACCCATTAGACCTGAGGTACATCATGTATCCCAAGATCTGACGTATTTATTAGAAAAAAAAAAATAGCCTGCATCGTATTAAGAGAAGGCATCGTGATTTGGGGGGACATAGTTCTGTGATACTGTCACTAACCCAGTCATGTAGACGATAGCAAGGTAGTTTGAAAAGAGTCGTCACTGAATGTGTGTTGATGGCTTTGACGGCAAACAGCAGAAGAACTAGACATGGGGACTAGGCTGTAAAGTCAAGATCATTTCACACAACAAAACCCATGGAACTAGGTGGCTCAGAAGCTCTGTGCCGGAATATCACCACAAAGATTTTCTTGGTGCCCTTGCGTTGTCTCAAAGTGCCTACAGGAGCACTAAGCTATCCCCAACAATACAGCCTTCAAAGTAGGAAGGAGCGAAACTGAGAAAAAGAGGAGAAAACAGCAGCCATTGCTCCTTATCAGAAAGGCTTCTCTTATAGCTCATTGAACAAATGAGTCCTAAGCCCACACTCTACCCTCAAAGTTCTCAGAGTGTGTCTCTCAACGGCCACTTCTGCCTCTCCTGCAGATTTCTTGAAATGCAAATCCTCAGGCTCCATCTGAGTCAGAGTCCCAGGTCCTGGGTTTTAATGAGACCCCCAGGTGACTCTGATACACGCTAAGTTCTGAAGGCTCCTGGCCTAGTCACACCAAAACCAAACTCTTTCACGATGCTCAGAAGAGGTGAGTGGTTCTGTGCTTGTTCAGAACGGGACACACCGTGGCCTGGAGTAGAATGAGGCTCATACTGGTCGGAAAAGGGGGAACAGGAGAGTGTAAGGCATGGGAAGGGGAGCGAGAGGCCCAAGCTGTCCTGGGAGTGGAAAGCAAGAATCAGACCTCAAGTCTGAAATTACTGATTTTGGCAGATTACAGGGAGCTAATACAACTAATAAACAGCTGGAGGAAATCAGTGTTCTAATGAAAAATGGGCCTGATTATTCTACTTCAAATGTAATTTAAGAGTGTGATAAGTACCATATCATGACACATTTGCCGAAAAGCGATTCCACACTGCAAAAATCAGTAGCTAATTAGAACTTCAGTAGAGTGCCAGATTTCACACAATGTGTGAGGTGGGGTAAGGAAGGTTGTTCATCAAAATGCAAATGACTGCTTTTGCGTCTCTTCCTAGACACCAGTTCTACTTCTGCAGCACGGTGATTTGTTGTTTTTTTTTTTTTTTTTTCCTTTTTTCTCAAGAGAGGAGCGTAATCTCACTATGCAGCCCAGGCTAGTCTTGAACTCTGAATCCTCCTGCCTTCCAAGTCCTAGAACTACAAGCATACATTACCTCATTCAATTCCCTCCAACCTAATATTAGAACACACACACACACACACACACACACACACACACACACACACACACACACACTATGGTTAATGTCCAACCATCTAGCTGCCATGTACAGCAGCAACAGGGCACAGACATCTGTTGAGCCTTTGAAACGCAGCTAGCATGCATTGAGATGCGCCATCCATGTAAAATACAGCGATCTTCAGACATAGTACGGAAGAATACACACATGGACTCGCAACATCAGCAACAGCCTGCGCAAGACCTGCATAAGATCCAACCAGGCGGAATCCCAGCACGCGTGGGGAAGGGCATCAGGAAGTCCCGCCCCTATGTGAGGTGCCGCTGGGAGAAGGAGAATCCGTTTTCTTCAGGGATGTGGCCCTGGGAGGCTACTCATGCTCCAGTAGGTAGTCCATACACATAACGCAGCATGAAGCAGACTCGGTGGGCAAAAAACGAAAAGAACGCACGAAATTGGATAGACTGGAATAGTGGCGTGGAAGGTAGAGGAGGAGCTGGGGGAGAGGGAATGGGGATAGATTTTTAGCAAAATGCATTGTATGCATGTATGACATTCTCAAATAATAAACAATAGAATAAAATGTGGGAAATGAGAGCCAGCGAGGTGGCTCTCTAGGGGGAGGGAGGTACTTGCTGCCAGGCCTGATGATCTGAACTCCGCTCTTGGAACGTACGTGGTGGAAAGAGACGACCACTCCGGAAAGTTGTCTTTTGACCTCCATATTTGCACTCTGGTATGCACGCACATGGGCACTGGAGCATGTAAACAGAGAGAGAGAGAGAGAGAGAGAGAGAGAGAGAGAGAGAGAGAGAGAGAGAGAGAGAGAGAGAGAGAGAGAAGAAAGGGGAGGCTAAATAAATAAACGTAAAACATTAAAATGTGCAAACTGAAAGAGAATTTTTCTGACTTACGTTAAGGTAGATGTGAGGGGGAGAGTCTGGAGACTCCTGGCTTCTCCACCCTGCCTGAATTTAAGCCATGAAAGCCAGGATTCCAGGAGGAAGAGCCCAAGCACCCTGCCAGGGCAGGACTCTACTATGCAGCTGGGATGAAGAGGTAAGGACAGGGTGGATTCACCTTCTCTTCTGCATTCCAAAGACGGAGAGGGTGGAAGAACAAACAGTGTGGAAACAAACAAAAGCTAGAAGAGGAGAACTAAGCAGAAGAAAAGAAAAGGACAAGAAATCAAGGACTTTGAAAGCCATCCCATTCCAATTTTACCAAAGGGCAACTCTGCCGCTAGTTAAATAATGATTTAGTCATTACAGTGACTCTTGGAAAGTAATTTATTCTCTCTTTGTATTATTGTTGTGTTTTACAAAGTAAATGTTCAATAGAGGCCATTTGAATGAATTAATTCTTGTTGCTTTGCTGATAATAAAACATATTTTAGCTAATGAATATTTATTCTGACAATTTTTATTCCAGTTCCTCCTCCACAGTCTATTCAATATGCCAGAGCAAAGGAGAGCCCCAGCCTCGCTCAGGGTTTAACACTTCCAACTCCAGACCCTCCTTCTATCTATCACACACAAAGACCTCTCTCGGCCTGCTTTGCAGGCACCTGCTCCTTTGCTAGACCATGGTCCATGCTAGGGTCCACCATGACGCTTCTCAAACACATTTTCATTTAGCACACCCCCCCACACATTAAGCCCTTCGAGAATGGAGAGTTACATGCTTCTCTCTGACACCACTGCATCCTGACACTCCGTAAGAACTGGAATGCTATGGTTGTTGACAGGTGGAGCAAAGTGTGGCAATCCCTTTCAGTAGCTTTTAGTAGTCGCTCACCTGTGGGTGTTATAAAGCCCCGCACAGCCTTCCCAGGCTGTCGAAAGTGCCCTCTGGGAGTTTTATCGTTTCGTGAACCACTGCACAGTCCTTGGTAAAGTCACAGGTTGCCTATAAGGCACTGTTTTGGAAGCCATTCCCAATCTGACAGGCTACAATATACATTTGCTAGGAGTGGGTTTTCAGTTCATAAGAGCCAATGCTGATGACAGCAGCCAAAACATTTCCTCACAAAGAGAACAGTTTATAGTGAAGGACATTGTATTGATTTCCTACAGGACTTTTTGAGTCAAGAAAAAAAAAAACAAACAAACAGGAAGCCCTTAACACAGACAGCACATGCCTGTTCATCGTCAAGGTCCTCAGCTAGACATTCTGGGAAGTCACAATTGAATCTTGCTGCTGAACTTGTCGTGTGGAAGGTAGCCCCGAGATCATTAAGAAGCGTCTCTGTGGGGTAGCTGACACTTCTGTTCCTTCTCTGACAAACTTGGCAGGAGCTGCTGTGGTCACTAGCCCTAATCCTCCCCCCCCCCCCCCCCCCCCCCCCCCCCGCAGCCCTTCTTTTTTCATATAGATGGCTCCCACGTTCAGAAAGCTTTCCAACAGCGGTAATAATTTGTGGGTGACATTTTATATCAGAACTCAACAGTAGGAGAAAAACCTATTTAATCATATAAATGTGATAAATTGCCTGGAAGGTCCTTAAGAAATCTGAGTTTGGAAGGCAACTCTGACCACGGGCCCTTTTCTTCACTGTTCGCATTCACTGCTTCTGGATGGTGCCAGATGTCATCGAGTTTATTCCTCCCTCCCCCCTGCCCCCAGCAGCCTCTGTGCCCTCAGCCCACACTCTGCCCACTTCTGGAGATGTTTGTGACAACAGCTGGCAGGTCTTCCCGTCTTGGGCTTTTCTTCTCTGTATTTGTTTTCCCTCCATATCGCTGTTTGTGTTATCTTCAGAAAACACAGTTTCGATCATAGGATCTCCTTTCTCAAGGTTTCAGAGTTCCCTCCATGTGTCCAAAAACAAACTCACACTTCCTCACCTGGCTTTCCAGTTGTGCGTATCTGGCTCTCTCACTCGCATTCAGTGTCTGTGAAAGGCTTCCTTTTCTAAGCACTGGCAAAGGTTGCAGGAAGTAGCAAGCATGCTAAGGATTTCTTGCTACTAAGAGAATAAAATAATGAAATACTGTTCTTCCCGGGAGCAGCACTCATCTAACCAGACTGCAGACATGTGAGTGCCATGGCCACAAGTCAGGCAGGGCACAACATTAAGTCACAGAGCACCATTAAAACAGAACAAAGAGGAGTTTAGTCATCCTCTTGGTCCTGACTCCACAAATACTCGCCACCCATTGGTTCCCAAGCACAGTAGATGGAAACCCCTTCCTGAAGCCTCGATTCAAGTCAGTCCACTGCCCACAGCACGCTCTCCCCTTTGCTACTCTGCAACTTCCCTCACCTGAGCCTCTCTCTAGAAGCTGTCTCTGCATCCTTCCCATTGTCTCCCGTCCATCTCTGCTCATATCCTACATCTCCATCCGGTTCTCCCCAGTTCCTCCAGTTCCTGCCTCGTTTCCTCACTTCAATGCTATTAAATTTTTATCCGGATGTGTAACATTTCTGCTTAAAGAAGCTTTTTAACATTGAAACTTTGAAAACCTTAGGGGGAAGACGATACATTTTTTTTTTGTCTTTGGGTCTCCCAACGGTTCCTAAAGACCTTGTGGTGGCAGAGTGGGGAGAGGGAGGGGAAAGTGGGAGAGAGAAGAGAAAGAGAGACGCATCCACGGAGCACACTTGGAAGTCACAGGAAGGCTCCGCTGTCAGTCTCACCCTGCACCTCCCTGAGACAGGCTCTCTCTCTCACGCCTGCTAATGCTCCGAGCACAAGCCAACCCGAGATTTTCCTTTGCCTGCCTACCATCTCACCACAGGAGTGCTTGCGTCACAGATGTGTGCCGCCACATCTGGCTACGTACGCGGACTCTGGTGGTCAGGCTTGCGTGGCTATAGCTTTTACCCTCTGAACCATCTCTCTCTACTCCCTCCCAAAGTGTCCATAGTATTACACACAGAAAACCCAAAGAAATGCTTGACAATATGCAGGGCCTTACAAAGTGATAACTGATATGCTCGTTGCCTCTTTTCATAGAAATTCTCCATCATTGCTTCTTATGACACAAGAAGATTTAATCTCTCTCTCTCTCTCTCTCTCTCTCTCTCTCTCTCTCTCTCTCTCTCTGTGTGTGTGTGTGTGTGTGTGTGTGTGTGTGTGTGTGTGCGCGTGCGTGCGCGCGCATGCTTATGTGTTTGAGTATTCCCTAACTAAATTGCAAGGCAGTTTTCTTTTAAATAGTAACATGGTGTGGGGGCTGGAGGAGTCTATGTCCTATTTCTTCGTATTTTGCAACTGAAGAATGTTCTGGCTTTCTCCAAGGATCTTTGGTCCAAATGGTCATGTTGTAACCACAGTGGGTAGAGACTCATGGGGAAAAATACCAAAATTCTGAAATACTTGCTAATTAAACGACATGATTAAATTCCAAGTTGCAAATTATTCCCACCTTATGCTTTCAATGGAGATGTTTCAGTAC
The DNA here is from genome assembly GCF_007827085.1 of Peromyscus californicus insignis. Lineage (NCBI taxonomy): Eukaryota > Metazoa > Chordata > Mammalia > Rodentia > Cricetidae > Peromyscus > Peromyscus californicus. Next base: position 4,009,535 of record NW_026294514.1, on the reverse strand, counting down.
TCCATGAGACAGAGGTCATGCCTGCACAATGCCTAAATAGCCATCAATTCTGAAAAAAAAATTCTATTCTCAACCCAGTGAGCCTCTATTGGAGAGAATCAAAGAGTGTTGTTTTTTTTTTTAATTTACATAGACAATGTAGTTGGTTGACTTTGATTTCCTGCTTCTTAGCTTAGTATTGTTTTTGTATCATGGACAGAAAATGTTTGGAGGAGGCCCTCCATGTGTAAAGCACCACACTGAACTGTCTAGAGGACATATGAATACCCAACTAAGTTCTTCAGCTTTCAAAATTACTTGTATTTTGGAAGATATGACAAGTGTATGAAAACCAACATTAGCTCATTTTTGCTGAATTTCTAAATAATACTGTGATGTTACTAAATGACGTCCAAATATTGCTCATGCTCAGGACTGTATGCTAAGCTGGAGGGAGTACTATTTAGAGTTGATGGGTCTTGTCCAGCAGTGTGGGGATATGAGCCAAGGAGAAGTTAGGCCTAACTGAAGATGAGAGTTTAACTAGTAGATCATTTCTTTCAGTTGAAAAGCAAGCTTATTTCTAGGAAGTCCAAGATTCTAAGTATCCAAATCATGTCAAAATTCCATAACCTTATTACTTCAGTGTAGTGTTTAAACAAATATGCAGGCACTGTCAGTTGCCATAAAGAACCGAGTCTTACTAAAGGAACATTGCAATCGTCGTTTTATCCGGGTGATGTTGTGTGAGAAGTCCCCTTCCCATTGTCCTCTGGCCACTCTCTCCACCTGAAGGATCATCCTGTTTTAACTCTTCATTCTCAGCCTCTCCCAGAACTGCCTCAAGGTCTTCTGTCTCACTGCCCCCTTTTAGGTGTACTGCATTGGGCTTTGTTTCTGACTTTAGCATAGACTCATCAAAGCTCAGCCGTCCTCATTCCAAAGCTCTAAGTGGCAATCTCCCCTTGCTTTGGACCTGCAGCCACAGACATGTCTTACAATTTAGGGAATCAAGTTACTAAATATTTAAATATCAGTCACCCATATTGTCTTATTCCCACCTCAAATAAGCAGCTTCATGGTACATCTCATCTACCTCTGCATCTTCGATGCCCTGAACAGTGGCTTGTCCTACACAAGTAGACACTCAACACAGGCTTTGTGAGAAACTAATTGAAGGGATGAATAACATGGCTATGATTTCAACCCCTGTGAAAAATGAAAAAGACAAGCAACCATCAGGGTCTTCTTCAAGCAGATGGGAACTCCCCAAAAATTTTACGGAAGACAAAGAATACAAATAGCTCTTTTCAGATCTTTTTTTTTGTTTGTTTTGGGTGGATGTGTGCCTCTGTGTGTGTGTGTCTGTGTGTGTCTGTGTGCCTGTGTGTGTGTGTCTGTGTCTGTGTGTCTGTGTGTGTATGTGTACCTGTGTACGTGTCTGTGTGTCTGTGTGTCTGTGTGTGTGTCTGTGTGTCTGTGTGTCTGTGTGTGTGTGTGTGTGTGTGTGTGTGTGTGTGCCTGTGTGGCTGTGTGTGTGTGTGTGTGTGTGCCTGTGTGGCTGTGTGTGTGTGTGTGTGTGTGTGTGTCTGTGTGTGTGTCTGTGTGTGTGTGTGCCTGTGTGTCTGTGTGTGTGTGTGTGTGCCTGTGTGGCTGTGTGTGTGTGTGTGTGTGTGTCTGTGTGTGTGTCTGTGTGTCTATGTGTCTGCATGCCTCTGTGTGTGTGTCTGTGTGTGTGTCTGTGTGCCTGTGTGGCTGTGTGTGTGTCTGTCTGTGTGTCTGTGTGCCTTTGTGTATTCAGGTGGCTTCTGAGACCAGAAGCAGGTACTGAATTCCCAAAGCTGAAATCCCACGCAGTTGTCAACCTCTCAAATTGCTAGAAACCAAACTCTGTTCTACTCCTGGCTGCTGAGCCATCTCCCCACCACACCTTTCTCCAGGTTTTAGAGATTTTTAGCTTTTACTTCTCACATTTTTCTATCACTGACTTTAGACATTTTATTTATAAATTTAAAAACCATATAAACCGAAAAGTTTTGTGTTCCAAATTTACCAGTTTTAAATTTCTTTGTTTGGAAATTATTTATTTTTTTAATTAGCAAGTGAATAAGCAAAATGCCATTTACAAGAGAAGGCTCCCAGAGCTGCCTCTGTGCCGGGGGCCAGCAGGAACTTGCTGAGCAGAGTGGGATAAGCTGTACTGAAACAGTGAGTCAAAGATCTTTATTTTTATCTTTGCACAAGAACAAAAGTATAGAACATAATATCCAGATGGGAAGTGAAAAAATATCATTGTCAGTTTAAATGAAAAAAATTAATTTTCTGAAAAAAAAACATGGAAAATATTGGAGGTAGGCGCAATTCTTTATTATAGAAAATTGACCTCATAGTCTGGAGAATGAATGTGTCAGTTCAATAGAAGAAAGTTCACTACAAATTTCCACTCATGATAGAAGAGTCTTCTGATTCATGACCCTTAGGACCTCCACTGGACCTGCAGATCATGGTTCACTTGAGAACATCCCTAAACCAGGGAAGTAGTGTATCTGTCCCAGAGCCCACTATGACCTCATCTTAGACAACTTCCCAGGAGCACAGGAGGTGTCCTGCTAAGCCTGGACAGATGCACCACAATCACTCTTTTTCTACAAAGACTATTTCCAAATTGAACAGCAAAATAAAAGAATGTAAAAGCTTGTTAGAGGAGAATGGAGGGCCGCCTTACAGAGGAAGTACATTTGTGCTGGAGGGAAGCATGTTTCTGCGGCAGTGCAGAAACTCCACTGTACCATCCAGTGTCCGTTCAGTGTGGAGGGTCTTTCACCCTGTGGAGGGGTCCTCAGAGGCTCTCCGCACAAAACACTACCGGTCCAACTCCTGAGGCTTGCCCAGCTCTTTCTCCTCTGTCTGCTCTTCTTCGTTTTCATCTAGGTACCCATACACATTGATTTTTGCACTAATCTCCTGCTGGGTGAGCTGATTTCCAAGCATCCTCTCATTATTTCTAACTCCAATCCTCCAGCTAACCCCAACCCCCATCATGAGCATAGGCAAGGCTTTTTAAATCAGACCTTGACATCTACATTCTTATTTCTCTTTCCACACATCAGATACAAAACATGGCTTTTGTCTTTGTTCCTTCCAGGGCTTTCCAGCCTCCCACTTTTTAATAAAAAAAGAAAAAAAAAATGTCTACGTGGCTGATTCTTCCCCTATAGTCTCTGGCCATACATAAATCACCAGCCCAAGAAATATTATCTTAAACTTAAGGGTTTAATAAAATATAAATAGCTACCTTGAACTTTGGATTAAATTTTATTATGCTGGAGAAGTATGCAAATTCCAAGTAACAACTCAAGAGAAAAGAAAAATGAACAGGGCCGCTGGTTTTTCAATTATTGTAAAGAACCTTATATCAAAGTCACTTTGATTTAGGGACTTCAAGGATAGAAATTCCACTTAGGGAAAGGCCACACAGGCAGCGCTGCTGATAAAGCTATCCAGGTGTTTTTAAAGAAAGATTAGCCCTGGATCTTAACTCTCCTACAGCTTGCTAGGATGATCTTTGTTCTACTTCACCATCAACAGTCAGCTCCTTCGCTCTCGGGCACCGAGTGCTCACTTACATTGAATACCAGCATTAACCCTGAAAATTCTCTCTCGGGTACTCTTCATTCCTCTACCAAGGTAACTGATTCCATTTGATTGCTGTATTTAGTTCAGCACAGATAACATTTCAGAGAGCCTGAAGTTCACTCCTGTGCTTCAAAGTCCTTCTTCACAGAGCCTCCATCTGCCTTTCCCTGCATATGCTCTGCTTATATGCTACGACAACTTTTCTAGCATCGTTGCTGTTATTGCTAATGTTATTTTTCACCCTTCCCTTTGATTTGAAGTTACAGGCAGCATGACCCCTTTAACTTAACAATTAACTCAGCACATCATTTTATTCTGTCTGGCTACATTTTCCATCATTACCTTCCACCTTTGCGGCGTATACACACATCGACTTCCATCTCCAAAAAATCTCCAGAACTGTGTGCTTTACCGCCAGGGCTCTGTCCTCTGGCCATCTTCCTTGGCATTTATCCCTTTGGCATACTCTTCTCCATCTGTGTGTTCTGGTCCCGCCTCCACTCTTAAGCCCAACACTTAGCTTCATGTCTCATACTCTTCAAGGGAATTCCAGCCCCAATCTCAAACTAACAGATCCAAAATTCAACTCAACAAGTGTCACCTCCAATAGGAATCCCTTATACCCACCTAATTTGAAATACATAATAGTCAACCCTGAGAGATAACCTTTAGCCTTTTCCTGCCTTTCACAGACTCTGGTCTGTCACCTCACAGAGCCATTATTTCATTTATATCCAAGTGATCACTAAGGTCACATTCTTACCCCTTTACATACAAACTGACCTTTGGGTCAGGCGTCTCCTTTTCGACTGAGTCTTGATAATAGTATTGCAAGTCTAAGTATGTGGAAAGGATGGTTTCCATTGACTCATTCCATATCCAAGAATCTTCAGTGACTTCCCAACCATTGGTTGTACTAGGCACTAATTCTACTAGCTTTTATAGACCTCCTCATTCGGGGGCTGTGCTCAGCCACTGTCTACTCACCTGTGTACACCATACTCTGTTAGGCTCTGTCTACACTGCCTCCCACGCCTGTCTCGTTGTGACTGAGCCTTATATGTTTTCCTGATTTCAGATTGAGCCCAAGCTCTGCCTTTCCAGAAAGCTGTTTGTTAATCCCAGATCCTGTGATCCTTCAACTAAGTGATCATTGGCAAACAAATACTCAGAACATTTCTGTTCCTCTTGCCTGTTCTGGGCTGCACTAGGGCATTGTTCCACTCCTGGCACTCATGGTAACCCTTCCACAAATACTTGATAACCAGAGAATAGGTTCACTAGCACAGACAGTTTTCCCAAGAGAGTGGACTCCAGGCACCCTATAATGTAAACTTGCCCCAGAGTGTGGTGCTGTGTGTAATTTCTAGCCCTGCTGTTGATAACCCTGTTGGTCCTCTTTAAAATGAAGTCTCTGCTGTTGGACTCCCAGCCTATCCTGATCCCACCCAGCCTTTGAAGTTCATTTTACTATCCCTGCCCCCACTCTTCACCTTAACCAATCCACTATATTAGGCATTCTTATTATTCACTTTGAAGCGGATTAAATACAGTATTCAAACAATCAGAAAGACCTCAGCAAAAGAAACTTAATAAAATTTGAAGGAAGGAAATAATAAAAATAGAAAGTAATATAACCAAATTAGCAAACAAAATCATATTAAAATTACAAATTAAAGCCAACAACTGGATCTTTGGGAAAATTATAACAAATCTAATGAAAAAAATTAAGCCACATGTTAGTAATATAAAGAGAGAGAATATAAAGCAGATAAAGAAGTGTTCGCAATTATTTTCAAGCACATTTAACTCTTAATCAGTCCTTCCAACCAGTTCCAGCTTCAAGCTGTAAGCTATCCATTACATCATCCCCGTGCGTCTAGAATGAGGGTGGTTGTTCATGAGGGCTTAAGAACATAATTACACAAATCTTTGTTTGGAAAACTCATTCACTGAGATCATAATGAAAGTAAAACCATTTTGTGAAAAGTAAATAAAAATAAATAAATGACTAAACTTGGCTCAGGGTCAGGAAATTTGCTTAGAGAAAGTCATAAAAGAAACTGAATAACTTCAACACTGACCTCAAGCAGCTGGTTGTGTGGGGAAGTCCTTTCAAGTCTTCAGGAAACATAGGCTTACGGAATAGAACATCAGCTGTATATTAGGAAGCTAAACAATGCCGCAGGCCACGCTGTGCTGAAGGGAGGCTATCACTAAAACCGTGCCATTGTCTTATCTGTAAGTGTAGATTCACAAATCCTAAAAACACAAAACAGTTGAAAAAAAACACTCTATGACATAATATAGCAAAGCATGTCTAATAATCAAAATAGAGCTTATGCTAGAAGAATAAATTGGTTTATTGTTCAGAAAGCAATTCATTCATATATTAAAAGAAAATTCAAATAATTTTAATCAGAGCTTTGCATTGGAAAGTGACATCATCCTTACCAGGAAGAACAGGACAGCTCTGAAACCAGCACCACTCTGTACAAGCAATGCTTTAGAACTGATGCCTGAAGAAAGCAAGGATATGATGCACCGTATCGTTATCAACATTCAACACAGTCCTGTAAATCTACCCGACACATTAAAAGTTGAAATTAAGTGAAGAAATAAATTCTTAGGAGACAATAAATATAATATTTGGGTTGGAGAGATGACTCAGAGGTTAAGAGCACTCACTGCTCTTCCAGAGGTCCTGAGTTCAATTCCCAGCAACCACATGGTGACTGACAACCACCTGTAATAAGATCTGGTGCCCTCTTCTGGTGTGTAGGCAGAACACTGTATACATCATAAATAATAAATCTTTAAAAAAAATATTTACTATTTGCATGTGGTGTCACTGTACAGTTAAAACAAAGAATTTGTTGAAAAAATTATAATTAGTAAACCTCAAAAAATCCCAAGATATATATCATTCAAAATTAGTAAATATCATAAGAAAAATTTAATCCTATAACAGCAAAGCATATAAAATCCCTAAACTTAGTCTTACTGACTAACACCTAAAGTTACATAAATAAAATGACCACTTCACAGAATATGTAATATTTTAATTTTGCGAACAAACACCATACCCCTAGCAGTTTCAAAGTTTCAAGTCTTAAGTAAGGTCATTTGTGAAAGGTGAGAGATGTGACTCAATTTTCATTTTTTTCCATCTTGTTATACAGTTTCCCAACATCATTTGTTAAAGAGACCATCTTTTTTTCCCAACGTATACTTTTAAAACTTTAAACAAAGATTGGGTAGCTATGACCATATGGGTTTCTTTCTCCATTCTATGCAGCTGGACTGTGTGTTGATTTTTGTATTAGCACCACTGTGTTCTTGTTACTATGGCTCTGTAATATAAGTTCAGATAGGGTGTTGTGATGCCTAAGTATTGCTCTTTCTACTTAGGAAGCTTTTGTGATCTTCTGGATTTCCATATGAATTTTAGGGTTTATTTTCTAGTTTGTTGAATAATATTACTAGAGTTATAATGAGTATTGCCTTATTCTGTAGATCACTTTCTATAATTCTTCATTTTTATAGTATTAATTATATCAATCCATGAGTGACTTAGTCAGGGTTTCTGTTAATGAGATGAGGCACCATGACCAAAAGCAACTTGGGTGGAGAGGGTTTATTTGGCTTACACTTCCATGTCACAGTCCACCATTGGCAGAGTCAAGGCAGGAACTCACACAGGTCAGGAACTGGAGGCAGGAGCTGATGTAGAGGCCGTGGAGGAGTGCTACTTACTGTTTTAAGTCTCCATGGCTTGCTCAGCCTGCTTTCTTACAGACCCAGGACCACCAGCCCAGGAATGGCACCGCCCACCATGGGCTGCGCTCTCCCACATAAGTGATATATATATATATATATGTGTGTGTGTGTGTGTGTGTGTGTGTGTGTGTGTGTAG